>NW_028176155.1:0-5000 GCF_949987555.1 Borostomias antarcticus
AAGTGACAAATTCAAGTGGCCAGAAAAAGAAAAAAAAAACGGCGATTCATCGAGCCCCATTGAACATGACGGTTTTCTCCAGGGAGGGGTGACAGAAATGAACAGGCGCCGCGACAGTTACGCTAATGACACGGAGAGGGCCTGTTCATTTTCTGGCTCTGTGCCTTTTGTGTGAGGTGTCACAGTCCCAAACTCTGCCCCTCCCGCGTCACTCCGTGTCTGTCTGTCTGTCAGTCACTCTGTCAGTCACTCAGTCAGTCAGTCGGTCGATGAGGAGAAGTTATAATTAATATCGTGAAAGATGGTTCCGGAATGGAGAGTCTACGTGTCGTCGATCCGGCGCCTTTGTGAAACACGCGCACTCGAGCTATGGTCCGCAAAGCAAATTAGTCCGGCGCAACATTTCAAAATGGCCGCAAGGTCCTAATATTACAAATTGTAGCGCAGCGTTCTGCGCCGGCTGGCCGACGGCATGGGGTGCGTGCGTTTTGGAGTGTGAGGGCACGCCGGGGGGGGGGGGGGTGGGGGGGCAGTGAACGAGGGGGCCGTCAAAGTGCCCTTTCACTCAATACACAGCCCAGCATTGAGAAACATGGCGCAGGGGAGCTGTGAATGAGGAGGGAAGCTGGCCCACGAACGAGCCTCTTCCTCCCGACCTCCGGTCGCCAAACTGGGGGGATTAGCAAGACAACAGGCTGCTGATGTGAATGCTGCTCATATGTATGTATGGCATGCGTGGATACTGGGCCACACACACACACACGCACACACACACATGCACACACACACACATGCACGCACACACACATTCACATACCAGTAGTGTACCGATGGTGTTTGAGAGGTATAAATAGATAGATAGATAGATAGATAGATAGATAGATAGATAGATAGATAGATAGATGGATGGATGGATGGATGGATGGATGGATGGATGGATGGATGGATGGATGGATGGATGGATAGATAGATAGATAGATAGATAGATAGATAGATAGATAGATAGATAGATAGATGGATAGATGGATAGATAGATAGATACTTTATTCATCCTTAAGGAAATGAATGAAAGAAAGGTTAGTCTCTTTAAAGCTTAGAAGTGTTTAATTATTCAAATAAACAACTGTATGTTAGGCTAAATTACATCAATATCCTGCAATGTATTCTTCTCCTAGTGAATGAGAGGGACTAGCAGACCACACGTGTAATTCCCTGTCTGTCCAGCAGGTGGATATGCTGACTGCGGTGAGGAGCCAGCCGTGTTGTTCACGTCTGTTCAGCAGACAGAAGCAGAATAAAAGTCATCACCTCCACGCTCGTTGAAACATAGGCTGGTGACAAATATACTACGTGTTTCATCTGTGTACTTGCACTGACACCGAGACATGTGAGAATAAAAAAACACAGATATAAATCTTGCTTAAACACTAATTTGGAATTTGAGGCAATTACCCTAGATGTTAACCTGGGGAATTGTTGCCTCAAAAAACACAACAACGGATATGCAAATGTTCGTCACACAGTTCTAAGTTTCACCTCATCACCTCGCCTCGTCTCCTAATGACTTTGTAGGAGCGGTTCTGGGGACCCGCGAGTCCGTTACTCCTACTTTAGTCACCCAGGACTTGGCACTGGCCACCCTTCTGTGCTGAGAACTAGTGTGCAGTTTAGATGTACCTTTTGTTTAGAAGTGGACTTAATTTGCCCAGTCTCTTCAACGACGTGGCGAGAGGATAATTCATTCACTGCTCACAAAAGCGCACCGAGCTCCCCCGGGGGACTTGGAGAGGGGGGAGGCAGGCGGGCAGGGGGGAGAGGAAGGGGAGTGAATGTCAGTCATTGAGCGAGCCGAGCGCTGAGCGGCAGTACTGCACCTTCGATCCCTTTTCTGTCGCGCCAGCGGTAGGGCTACATCCACCTTTAGATCCAATCTCGGCTGCTCCTTGTTATTGCCCCGACTCCACACCACAGCCCCCGCTCTCCGCGGACGCACCGCGTAACTGAACGCATTCTCTCCAGCGCGCCAGCCCAAGACAGCCCCTCTCCACACTGCACCCTCGAAGACAGCCCCTCCACACTGCACCCTCGAAGACAGCCCCTCCACACTGCACCCTCGCAGACAGCCCCTCCACACTGTGCCCTCGCAGCGAGGTGTTAACTACTTTCCATGCGACTCCGCTATCTCCGGTTGCTCTCCAAAAGCCCTGCCTGCCACTGAAAAGTTTCGGTTGCGAGAGGATCAAGGGAATCGGGGAAACCGTGAAAAGGATTGTTAGGAACAACGTGAGTACCGAATATTTTTGGACTGTGCTTGCGTTTTTGTTGCGCCCGTGGTTTGGTTTGGTTTGGCCGATCTAACTTTAACGCACGAATGTGGCCGCAGGCTATCCGCGTGAACTCGTGTCACATTCCCTCTGTCGATAGATAGATAGATAGATAAATAGATAGATGCATAGATAGATAGATGCATAGATAGATACATAGATAGATAGCACAGCGCGAGCGCCGGACATTGCCTGTGGAAATATTAGAATAATGTTGTGTGTTATTTTATTTTTTTTAGTGTTCGAATCATCAATCCAGATGACGCATACAAGTCTATATGCTGTCCTGGTGCAAACCATCCAGGAAATATGTTTTGTAACTTCTGGATGACTTGTTTTTGGGGCTTTAAAACGTTTTCATCCAGTTTTCTAAGTCAACTTCTTATCTCCCCGAAATCGTGGCTTTGGGGGGTAACGGTTACACGGTGTGTGCCTTCACTCACTTTAGGTCGACATTTCCATCCCACGTAGAAAGGACACAATTATGTTTCCTGGCACACTTTTCAACTCCAGAATAGATTCCATCTAAACCCTGCCATGTTCTGCTGACTACTACAGACCAAGGCCCACACAAACTAATTGACTGGCCTGTATTAATTAGTCTAGGCCTGCATTAGTTCATCCACTTGTCCAAGGAATAGAGACAGGAATAGAGACAGGATAGAGACAGGATAGAGACAAGAATGGCACTCTTGCGCCCGCCGGGAGAGAAAGTCAGCTACTAATGTTTTTGATGTCTTTGTGTAAAAGCTGAACGAAGCCACTCAGGAACACGCTATAACCCTAACGCCCATAATGACGCACATATGCTAGTGACTTATTTCAAATACCCATTAAGTCACACAGTGCTTATTAAACTAAATAAGACCATGTTTTCTAAGTTTATGACCGTGGAAAGACCGTGATCACGGCACACACGCTCTCCTGTTGTAATTATATAGCCTCCTACTTTCTGATTTGACTAATAATTTCCACATTTTATTATGAGATAGATTTGGAATTAGAAGAAGTGACCTTTTGTTCTAATGTGGAAATGATAAGCACTCGTGCATTTGTGTGTGGTGTGTGTGTGTGTGTATGTGCGTGTGCGTGCGTGCGTGTGTGAATACATAAAGTCAAAGGAAGTAGGCTACATGTTGACTAAGGTTCCCTAACAGGCATTCATTAAGTGCACTTGTTATGGCCTTAAAAAGCGGAGAGGGAGACAGACAGACAGCCAGGGAAACACCTGTTTACCACACACACACACACACACACACACACACTGCAATTTACGTCCTGCCCCGAATGAGTGAGTACGCGCTGGAAGGGTTCCGCTGAAGTGACGAGGCTGTAAACGAAGCGCCCAAAGCGCAGCGCTGAGCTTAATTCGCAGTGATGAATACACAAAATAGATATTGATCAAGTTCACTCCTCTTCCTCCTCCTCCTCCTCCTCCTCTAATGGAAAGAATAAGCAGCGTGCCGCTAGGCCTGTTTTATACAGGGATACTGGCCTATAGATAGAAGCACATTGCTAAAACTTCGCCCTGGAAATTCACTTTGTGAAATGTGCCCTACAATAAAACCGGATGAAATTGGCCTATAGGATTTTACACAATTCTTAATTGCTGACGTGTTGCCTAATTTAGTAGGCTACCGGCTATATAGCCTACCTCATTGTTCGTTCACCATTGTTTGTCTCTTGCCTGTATTTATGTCCATTAATTTATCATCTTTGCTTCCATTTCGAAGTCAGTCTTTTCTGTTGAGATGATCCGTTCACAACTGATTTCACACGCGGCTATAATTTCAGCCAGTCAAGAGGTGGACATTGTTCATGCGTCATAATTCTATTAAGACATTTTTATAGCCCTAATTTGTGTTGGCTAATTACAAGATTATGTCTGTTTTTAAATGCTGAACCTAGCCTTATATGTGATAATTTGCACATTGCATAAATAATTATTTTTGAAGAACCATACAGCCTAGTCTAATTAAGTTAAGTTTAACGTTTTTTGTTGGTTATTTCTAACATTAGTAGCCTAGTCTATGGACTCGGCTATGCGCGCGGGTGTGGGCTACACCACCTCCAATGTTGTCCCAGACCCGTGTCTGATACCCGCGTTGTGTCCTGCATTAGGCTATATTTAAAAAACTCACTAGACTTCAATTCATTATATTTAAAATGCTCAGCAGACTTCCATTCGTCTATTTGTTTTTTTAGATCACTATCCCGTTTTATTGTGTTTAAAAAACAACATTCTCATTATAAGTTATGCTGTCAAAGATGAAAATATGTGAATTGATGCTTTTTGAATTAAGTTAACACATCTATTATGCGATGCAAATTGCGTTGGCTAGTGAATAGGAATTACAAGGACATTTATCTTGGTCGTTTGAGCAGCAGGTGGAAGAGAGGGGAAGGCTCTCCAGACACGCTCGTGTTTGCAGGGAAAAATAAATTAAAAATAAATCAACGCTCCAGCCACATTATTCACAACCACATTTCTGTGCATTTTCAGGTTGTTTTTGCGCTTTTTTCCTGAGCGGTATTTATTTCTCATCCGTTTCCCGGTGATTTATCCCCCAACTTTCGGAGGCGTGTTCGTTTCTCCTCCCCGTCCCCGAGGAGAGGATAGTCCATCTCCGGGTGTCGTCCAGGTGGAGAACCGGCAGAAAGGAAAGTCGAGGTCGA
>NW_028176155.1:10000-12704 GCF_949987555.1 Borostomias antarcticus
ATAAAAGCGTCTGCTAAATGACTGTAATGTAATGTAATGTCATAGTGGAATCAGATGCCTTTTATGGTACAGAGTTTTCCTGTTCCCCAAAATATGGGAATCAGCCTTGAAAATTCCATATCATGTCCTCTGGTCCTGATGATTTTAGATTGAAACACAGTCAACTGAAATATGTTAAAATCAAAACAATGTTCTGAAGCATTGATGATTATACGGTGCATTCTAGCATAGTGCATTAGCTGATTACAATTACAATTATTTTAACAACATTTTTTCATTTAGTTTATTATTAGATTGTTTTCTGTGATTTGGAAATGCCTGCTTTTGCTTTCATGTTTTCTGCTTTCTGAAATAATAAGCCTTTGTCTTTTACCTCATAATCCTCAGATATTAAGATTGATGCAGTTTACTGAATTTGTTTTTCAGTCGGATTTTGATGGTATTATTTTTACGAAAGGAAGCGCATGCGCGTGTGTGTGTGTGTGTGTGTCTGCGTGTGTGTGTGTGTGTGTGTGTGTGTGTGTGTGTCTGCGTGTGTCTCCAGAGGGGTCTTGAATGACACTGTCTGCCCTGTCCTGTTATAAAATGTAAGAGTGGCACTTTCACGCTTGTCAACAATCTCTAAATATACTGTAGGACAAGGGAAAGTACCCAGGCTGCGGTCTGACTGGCGCTCTCACTCCACGGAAACACTCACACACACACACACACACACACACACACACACACACACACACACACACTCCTACCCGGCCGGCACTTGGCCTGACGGTGACACTACACTTGCGTCTCTGTTGGATCTTTTTTTCCCTTTTTATAAAATAAAAAGAAACGGGGAAAAAAAAACCCTCCCTTAGTGACAGATGAGAAAGTGTGTTTGACATCGCTCCACGCCGCGTCCCCACGGTCCCCAACAGCTCCGCCTCCACCCGCCGCTCGGAGCCGAGGCCCCTTATTACTCATAGTTGTTGACATAGCAATTTCTGAGAATAGCATAACAATGTCACTTGAGCAGAGATGTGGAAGTGTCTGGGTAGTGTTCTGTACTTCAGCGTCTTCCTGCCCGGAGTCATCAAATCATGGCAGCATGAGAAAAGCTCGCGCTGAAATTTCTATTATAAAATGCAGATAAAGCCTGTCACTGTACTGTAGGAGCTGGATGGGATCGGAACGGCCATCAGATGGGACTGTTGTTGGCTATTATATGTAGGTACACATTTCAGTCCACAATTTTTATAAAGACAAGATTACCCTAAAGAAAAATAGAGAGCATGCTTACTTGAAACTTAAAATTGAACTTAAATTTGTCTAAATGTAATATATATATATATATGTATATATATGTATGTATGTATATATGTATATATGTATATATGTATATATGTATATATATATATATATGTATATATATATATATATATATATATATATATATATACATATATATGTGTGTGTGTGTGTCTATATCTATATCTATCTATATATATATATATATATATATAGAGATAATCTATAATAAATACATCTATCTATATAGATATCTCTAATATCTATATCTAAATGAGAGGAGCTTGTTCTCAGGACTGAGCCATGTTGAGAGGCTGAGTGTGTGAGTCCAGACAGGCTGAGTGTGTGAGTCCAGACAGGCTGAGTGTGTGAGTCCAGACAGGCTGATTCTCAGGACTGAGCCATGTTGAGAGGCTGAGTGTGTGAGTCCAGACAGGCTGATTCTCAGGACTGAGCCATGTTGAGAGGCTGAGTGTGTGAGTCCAGAGAGGCTGATGTGTGAGTCCAGACAGGCTGATTGAGGTCAGATAAATCCTGCAGCAGAAGAGATGAGACTGAGAGAAGCCAGAGGCTCCTGGTATCAGTTTCAAGAGCCTGCATCCTTCATGGGCCACTGTGTGTGTGTGTGTGTGTGTGTGTGTGTGTGTGTGTGTGTGTGTGTGTGTGTGTGTGTGTGTGACAGCGTATGTCAGGCTCTGGCAGGGTGTAGAGAGACAGAGAGAGGCCTGGAGGCAGGCGGGCAGGAAATCGGCCGGGCAGACAGACAGGCTGGTCAGACAGACAGACAGACAGGCTGGTCAGACAGACAGACAGGCTGGTCAGACAGACAGGCAGCCTGATCAGACAGACAGGCGGTCAGGCAGACAGACAGGCTGGTCAGACAGACAGACAGGCAGACAGACAGGCTGGTCAGACAGACAGGCTGGTCAGACAGGCAGGCGGTCAGGCAGACAGACAGGCTGGTCAGACAGACAGGCTGGTCAGACAGACAGACAGGCCGGTCAGGCAGACAGACAGGCAGGCGGTCAGACAGACAGACAGGCGGTCAGACAGACAGACAGGCCGGTCAGGCAGACAGACAGGCCGGTCAGGCAGACAGACAGGCAGACAGACAGGCAGACAGACAGACAGACAGGCGGACACAGCCGTTGACAGGGCTCTAGATTTGTTCCAACAGCTCTGACACCAGGTCGCCTGCTGTGAGCGCCCGGGGCAGACCGCCAGGGGGGGGGGGGGGGGTGAGGAGGGTGAGGGGGGGGGGGATGATTAGCACATCTGTACAACACTCAGGCCT
This sequence comes from Borostomias antarcticus, assembly GCF_949987555.1. Lineage (NCBI taxonomy): Eukaryota > Metazoa > Chordata > Actinopteri > Stomiiformes > Stomiidae > Borostomias > Borostomias antarcticus. Next base: position 12,582 of record NW_028176155.1, read on the forward strand.
ACTTACCCGGCCCTTTCGTCCGGCCATCAGGGGATATCCTGTATCCTTTTATTGGATTGTCAGTTTCACACCGACTCTCCGCCCGCTTCCCGATGGTAATGATAATAAAATTGAAATATCAGG
>NW_028176153.1:0-2500 GCF_949987555.1 Borostomias antarcticus
CGAGAGAGTACGTCGACTTCGAGAGGGAGACGGGGAAGGTAAAAAAAAAAAAAGAGAGACCTCTCTCTCTATCTCCTCCCTCCTCCCTTCTCCTCTATCCATCTCTCTCTCCTTCCTCATCCTCCCTTCTCCGTATCGTGTTCTTATCTTCTGCCCCGTTCCCCTTTGGTCTGAGAGGTGATCCCACACAGCTAGGAGAGACCTCACTCCCTGAGAGACCTCACTCCCTGAGAGACCTCACTCCCAGAGAGACCACTCTCCCTGAGAGACCTCACTCCCCAGAGAGACCTCACTCCCAGAGGAGACCTCACCTCCAGAGAGACCTCACTCCCAGTGAGACCTCACTCCCAGAGAGACCTCACTCCCTGAGAGACCTCACTCCCAGAGAGACCTCACTCCTAGAGAGACCTCACTCCCAGAGAGACCTCACCCCCAGAGAGACCTCACTCCCAGAGAGACCTCACTCCCTGAGTCCCCCCCGGTCTCCGAACGCACACCTCTAGAACCCTCTCACCTCCCACACTCTCCTCGAACCACCTCTGCTACACTTCTCTCCTGTACTCGGCTCTCTGCGGCCGCTACGATGTTGTAGCAGTCTTCCCGGGGGCGAAGGGGCTCGAACCTGGGTCGCCTGCATCAGAGACGCCTGCTGGACCAATAGGCACGGCTCTCTAGGAGGGGGCGGGTCTTCAGGCCCGGTTCAGCTGCACACAGCGGCCCAATGGAGGGAGGTTCTATCCTGGGACGGCCTGATTGGATCCAGACCGCAGAGACACTCAGATGGGTGGGAAAGAGAGAGAGAGAGAGGGAGAGAGAGAGAGAGAGAGAGAAGAGAGAGAGAGAAAGGGGCGGAGGAGTCAAAGTGACAGAGAAAGAGAAAAAGAGGAGCCGTAATGATGTGTTTTTTGATTTACATGAGCGAAGAGAAGGATTTGGCTGAGGACTTAACTGTGACCTAGCCAACACCACACCCTAACACCTCCTCACACACTCGCTTCATTTGAGAATGCACACCCGCACACACACACACACACACACACACACACACACACGCACACACACACACACACACACACACAGTAGGATAGATCCTAACCGTTCCATCATGCCGTGTGTCTAGACTGTTCTGTTAAACTGTTCTTGTCTTGATGTGTTAGAACCCGTGCAGGTTCTGGCGTTAGAACCTATGGGAGCACGCCCAGGCGGTTCTGCTGAGTGTTCTAGCACGGTGCTTACAGGACACAATCTACTGTGATCATCGATGAACTGACTTAGCAGCCTCTTATCACCTCTGATCCTGTCTAAGCCTCATTAGCATACTCCAATAACCCCGCCTTGTTTAAACCACATGAATCTCCAGGCTGCACACGTAGGAAGGGACTCGCCTGGCGTTGTTAGCATTAAAGGTGCAGTAGTCAAGATTTCGATGTGGACTTGTCATTAAAAATTAAAAATAAACTCTAGCAAGGTTTGTGATTGAATAGTATCGGGACTACTGATCGCTCGAGCTTCCCAACATTCCCGTGTGGTACCGACCTTGTGGTTCTATTGGCTCACCAGCTTTGTTGGAGGCGGGTCAAACCAGACAGAGGTAAACAGGACGTTCTTGTGGAACCCGTCAACATTTCTTAAATTAATCATTTCAAACTCATTTTTGTGGGGGAAAAACAATACTTTTATTCCGCACCTTTCTAAAAGTGGATGTTTTTATTTATTTATTATTGTTTACATAAAAATCGAGTCTATATGACCTTTAACCCCAAGGTTTACTTACTGTCGGTCCTGAAACACAAACAGAATTCTACTCAGATGCCGGATTCTCCCAGGATGCCTTTGTTTTCTTGCATTAATTAAGGTGCAGTTACGCTTCAGAGGTGTGTGTGTGTGTGTGTGTGTGTGTTTGTGTGTGTGAGTGCGTGTGTGTGTGTGTGTGTGTGTGTGTGTGTGTGTGTGCGCCTCCTGGGAGACTGGTGCAGCAGTGCTAGGTGCCAGGCCTGGTCACAGAGGCTGCCCCTGCTGAAAGGCGCTCATTAAAAATGCATCCTGGGAAATCGATGGACCTCTCGGCCCCTAGCTGACGGACTAATCTCTTCCTGTTAATTATTTAGGATGGGGGTGTTGGGAGGGGGGGGGGGGGCAGGGGGGGGGAGCTGTCAGGCCCTTCAGAACAGGCAGTGACTGTCCAAAGCTAATGTTGTGTGTGTGTTTGTGTGTGTGTGTGTGTGTATGCGTGTGTGTGTGAGTGAGTGAAAAAGACAGAGAAAAAAAGAGAGAGAGAGTATGTGTATGTGTGTGCGTGTGTATGTACTTTCTTATGTGTGTGTGTGAGTGTGTGTGTGTGTGTGTTGGGGGGGGTAACCCTATCCCCTGTCACCTCTAGAGGCTCCAGTTCATGCAACTTTAATGAGCTCTGCCTTGTCGTCACTTCCTGGTATATCACACACACACACACACACACACACACACACACACACACACACTCACACACACACACACACAC
>NW_028176151.1:0-10000 GCF_949987555.1 Borostomias antarcticus
CCTTCTCTATACTCCCCTTATCTATACTCCCCTACTCTATACTCCCCTACTCTATACTCCCCTTCTCTATACTCCCCTACTCTATACTCCCCTACTATATACTCCTCTACTCTATACTCCCCTACTCTATACTCCCTTACTCTATACTCCCCTACTCTATACTCCCCTACTCTATACTCCCCTACTCTATACTACCCTACTCTATACTCCCCTACTCTATACTCCCCTACTCTATACTCCCCTACTCTATACTCCCCTACTCTATACTACCCTACTCTATACTACCCTACTCTATACTCCCCTACTCTATACTACCCTACTCTATACTCCCCTACTCTATACTCCCCTTCTCTATACTCCCCTACTCTATACTCCCCTACTCTATACTACCCTACTCTATACTCCCCTACTCTATACTCCCCTACTCTATACTACCCTACTCTATACTCCCCTACTCTATACTCCCCTACTCTATACTACCCTACTCTATACTCCCCTACTCTATACTCCCCTACTCTATACTCCCCTACTCTATACTCCTCTACTCTATACTCCCCTACTCTATACTCCCCTTCTCTATACTACCCTACTCTATACTCCCCTACTCTATACTCCTCTACTCTATACTCCCCTACTCTATACTCCCCTTCTCTATACTACCCTACTCTATACTCCCCTTCTCTATACTACCCTACTCTATACTACCCTACTCTATACTCCCCTACTCTATACTCCCCTACTCTATACTACCCTTCTCTATACTACCCTACTCTATACTACCCTACTCTATACTACCCTACTCTATACTCCCCTTCTCTATACTACCCTACTCTATACTACCCTACTCTATACTCCTCTACTCCACCTGCAGCATTCATCATTACCTTTTTGTTTTAAATGTCCTTTTTTTCCATTTATTTTTATATGACCTTTTATGTGTTGCACTTTGTCTTGATGCTTTTAATGTCTCATGTAAAGCACTTTGAATTGCCTTGTTGCTGAAATGTGCTACCAATAAACTTGCCTTGCCTACCTTTTCTATGAATAAATAACATGTATTTTTTAATCATGAGAAAAACAAATAACATGTCCAAAACACTCTTCAAAGTTCCCAGTCATCATTCAAGAGGTGTGATGGAGGAAAAGTTTGGTAAAGGTTCTCTGGTTGTGGAGGTGAGTATTCAAGGAGGAGGAGTTGGAGGTTCATGGATGTTTGTGGGCCACGCTGCCGAGGATATAATGGGGATAATGGGGATAACTGATGTTCTAATTGGAGGTTAGAATGGGGATAACTGATGTTTTAATTGGAGGATATAATGGGGATAACTGATGTTTTAATTGGAGGATATAATGGGGATAACTGATGTTTTAATTGGAGGATATAGTGGGGATAACTGATGTTTTAATTGGAGGGTAGAGTGGGGATAACTGATGTTTTAATTGGAGGGTAGAGTGGGGATAACTGATGTTTTAAATGGAGGCTAGAGTGGGGATAACTGATGTTTTAATTGGAGGTTAGAGTGGGGATAACTGATGTTTTAAATGGAGGATATAGTGGGGATAACTGATGTTTTAATTGGAGGATATAGTGGGGATAACTGATGTTTTAATTGGAGGATATAGTGGGGATAACTGATGTTTTAATTGGAGGGTAGAGTGGGGATAACTGATGTTTTAATTGGAGGATATAGTGGGGATAACTGATGTTTTAATTGGAGGATATAGTGGGGATAACTGATGTTTTAATTGGAGGATATAGTGGGGATAACTGATGTTTTAATTGGAGGATATAGTGGGGATAACTGATGTTTTAATTGGAGGGTAGAGTGGAGATAACTGATGTTTTAACTGGAGGGTAGAGTGGGGATAACTGATGTTTTAAATGGAGGTTAGAGTGGGGATAACTGATGTTTTAATTGGAGGGTAGAGTGGGGATAACTGATGTTTTAATTGGAGGGTAGAGTGGGGATAACTGATGTTTTAATTGGAGGGTAGAGTGGGGATAACTGATGTTTTAATTGGAGGATATAATGGGGATAACTGATGTTTTAATTGGAGGATATGATGGGGATAACTGATGTTTTAATTGGAGGGTAGAGTGGGGATAACTGATGTTTTAATTGGAGGATATGATGGGGATAACTGATGTTTTAATTGGAGGGTAGAGTGGGGATAACTGATGTTTTAAATGGAGGTTAGAGTGGGGATAACTGATGTTTTAATTGGCCGGATATAAAGCAGCTGTCAGCGCCTGTATTCTCGCTGTAAGTCTTAATTAAACAGCGGTGCATCTCTGGGCTGGGCTGCAGACACAGACAGATTCCACGGCTGCTGGTTTTATGCAGAGTAGACTCCCGTTCCCCGGGAGGGAGGGAGGAGGAGGGAGAGAGGGAGGGAGGAGGAGGGAGAGATGGAGAGAGGGAGGGAGAGAGGGAGGAGGGAGGGAGAGATGGAGAGAGGGAGAGAGGGAGGGAGGAGGAGGGAGGGAGGAGGAGGGAGAGAGGGGGGAGGGAGGAGGGAGGGAGAGATGGAGAGAGGGAGGGAGAGAGGGAGGAGGGAGAGAGAGATGGAGAGAGGGAGAGAGGGAGGGAGGAGGAGGGAGGGAGGAGGAGGGAGAGAGGGGGGAGGGAGGAGGGAGGGAGAGATGGAGAGAGGGAGAGAGGCAGGGAGGGAGGGAGAGAGGGAGAGAGGGAGGGAGGAGGAGGGAGGAGGAGGGAGGGAGAGAGGAAGGAGAGAGGGAGGAGGGAGGGAGGGGGTGATGGAGGGATTGGTGATTAATCTCAGACGAGAGTGTCTCTCAGGGCGGGAGTGGCTGGTCTTCTGCTCTTCCCCTTCAGCCCCGGCTGACAGCGCCCTCCATCACGCAGCCTCCATCACGCAGCCTCCATCACGCAGCCTCCATCACTGCTGCGACTCAATCAGAGCGAGCGCGTGCGGCGGACAGGCGCGCGCACAGACAGGCCCTCCCGGGGAGAACGGAGCCCCGCTATGCGGCTCCACTGCTCAAGCTCCCCTCCCATTACTGCCGTGCAGAGGAAGAGAGAAAGGGACCTTTTAAGGTTATGAAACTAAAATAAATGTATTTTATGAGTCTGGACTTCAATCAATCAATCAATCAATCAATCAATCAATCAATCAATCAATCAATCAATCAATCAATCAATCAATCAATCAATCAATCAATCAATCAATCAATCAATCAATCAATCAATCAATCAATCAAAGCTTTTTTTGTATAGCGCATTTCATACCCAGAGGCAACACAATGCGCTTTACAGAGAACAAGGGAAGTGGGCATACGACCCACCTCTACATATTCCAGAGGGAAGCAAAAAAACAGTATCACCCGGGGGCTAGAAAAGTGAGCTGTAAAAATTCTTCCCTGACCCCTCTCAACAAGGCGATCGAGCAAGCTCCTGGAGTATGTATGGACTTCATAAACCGGCTAGCGTGAATACTACCTACTACGGCCGAGCTGTATTGTAAGTAGTAAGTAAGTAAGTAAGTTAGCTTTATATCTATAGTGCTCTTCACAGCACGGATGCACAGAGTGCTTTACAGTAATAAATTAAAATCAAAGGCAATACAACACGAGACAAAATTAAAACGACACAACAGAAAAACAGAACATTGCGAGCAGCAAGGCGTTATAGATGACCGAAGGCCTGCCTGAACATGTGTGTCTTAAGAGGTTTTTTGAACATGAGTTCAGTGGATGGCTCTCTCAGGGCCTGGGGAAGAGCGTTCCAGAGTCTTGGCGCCACCGCCTCAAAGGCTCAGTCACCCTGGGTTTTTAGTCTGGTCCGGGGCACCGCCAGGAGACCCTGGTCGGATGACCTCAGAGACCGACTCAGAGAGTGAGGGTGTGAGGGTGTATTGAAATGGTAACCTAGACTAAATGTAGTAGATTAGTAGTTATTTTGGCTAAAACTACTGCTACTGAAAAGGAATGTAATTTTATAATGTATTAGTTCACTGTAATTATATTATAATCGGTGTCTTATAAGTCCATGAGGGTTGGGCACTGTGTGCATGACACGGAAATAAAAATCAATCATCATCATCATCATCACTGTGGAACTATTTGCTGTAGAAGGGTAGGAATTATCTTTATGACGTTTCCCTATGCATGTGTTTGATAGTTGAACTGTCTAGATCCCAAACTAATTTCACGCATCATTACAGTATTTCCCCTTCTGGACCAGAGCAGGGAAAATGCCTAGTTCATTTTCCTAGTCCTTCTCAGGATCTGTGAGTGCGCTGATGACGTAGCATCTGCTACCACAGTCCTTTCTACCAACATAGGAAATCTTGACTTTTAAATAGTCGCCAATTTGACGGCGCTTGGCGCTCATATTTAAAAGTGTCAAATAAACATTTCAAAGAGACTCACCAAAGCAGAAACGCCTATTCTAACAAACGATGGGTTTTGAAAGCTTGGCGCTACCGTTAAGTGATCTTTTTAGTACGGAAGAGCATTAGGGCCAAGAGCTGATTTTTTTTTTTTTTTTTAAGCTTCTGAGTTTAAAGTCAGAAATTCAGACTTTTTTTTAGAAGTTATTTCTGACTTTTTTCTCAGAAGTTATTTCTGACCTTTTTCTCAGAAGTTATTTCTGACTTTTTTCTCAGAAATTCTGACTTTAAAGTCAGAAATTCTCACTTTTTTTCTCAGAAATTCTGACGTTAATCTTCGAAACTACCTTGAAAAATAATGAGGATGCCACAAAAACCGGCTAAAAAGATCACTTAACGGTAGCGCCGAGCTTTCAAAACCCATCATTTGTTAGAATAGGCGTTTCTGCTTTGAAATGTTTATTTGACACTTTTAAATGAGCGCCAAGCGCCGCCAACTTGGCGACTATTTAAAATTCAAAATTTCCTATGTTGGTAGAAAGGACTGTGGTAGCAGATGCTACATCATCAGCGCACTCAGTTCCTGAGAAGGGCTAGGAAAATGGCCTTCTTCCTAATACATCCATGCCTTCTTCCAATCCACCAACGGATTAACAGTGAGATATTAACCCGCATCGCACGATCTGCTCGTGCTACTATCGACTCTCAGAGCCACGCTGATCCCTATGAGAGTTCTGTTGTCATGGTGCCAGAATGGTGTTCCGTGTGTCTGACCTGTAGAAGCAGGAAACTGGTGGACCAGCTCGTTTTCAATGCGACACGGATCAGTCCTCGTTCGTGAAGCCCTGGAGAGGCGGTCTCTCTCGTCTGGGTCTCGTGTGCGGAGGCGCGTGGCGGGAGGTTGTCCCTCGTGCTCTAAAATGTCAGGCACCACTGTCGGCGCGTGAACTCATCAGGGTCCTCGCGCTTCACCGCGCGGCCTGACTGAGAGAAAGGTCACCCAGAATGAAGGCTCACAATCGGTAGGCTACTCAGAGAGCAACCGTCATGGGTTGAATCTCCTATTCTCCTCTTCGGTTGAACGTGCCTGGCTTATAAAAACTGATTTATATAGCCCTTTCAAATAGCGCCCTGTCTTCTTAGATAACATGAATGCCAATTGCACTCCCGGAATGTTTTGTTGGCTTTGGCCTTGGATAAAACGTGTCACAATAAAAGGCTCTGAAGATATGATCGTAGCCTATAGGCCTATATATAGGCAGTGTCCTAGAGCACTCACTCTTCTGGGGGTAGAGCTCTCTTTAATGTGATGGATGCAGATGTTATCTATCTCCACGGATGCAAACCTGTCGTCTCTCGCTGACGGCTGAGGGACTGAATCTTCACACGGATGCTAATGCTACTTTTTAAACGTCTAATCTAATCTTCTTGTCTGATCGCTTCCTCGGCTCACCTGTTCCCTCCGCCTCCAGCGACGCCGCGCGCCTGTCACTCACTGACATATCACCTTGGAAACAGCAGCTGGCGGCGACACTTCCCGGGTGTGACGGTGTCTGTTTCTTCGGTGACAATGTGAGGTGGAGATGTCACGTCTGTTGCTTTGTGTTGCTATACTCTATGTTGAAGGCATTTTATAAATTCTCCTCATTGATTACTGATTATGATTTCATTATTTTGTTATTGATTATGGATATGTTGAGACTTGCATTTTCTGTGGTGAATTATACTGATGACGTGTTGGAATGTCCTCGTGTTGAGGGTTTGTTGTTTATTTGTCATGGTAAATATGAGCTGATGTCTGATTGGATGACGTTATCTGTAGGTGTGGTTTGCCCTTTGATTTAGGACCAATGAACAGACGTTCAAACGAGCGGAAGGATAAACTATTTCCAGTTGCACGACACAAATCAATCGTTATAGCCTACAAATCATTTTGTTTTGAAGTTATTTGATTTGTTATTTATTTTCTGTTGGTCCTATAAACCAATAACCAATAAAAGGCAAAATGATGATTTACCGATTGCTCCTAAAATATACATTTATACTAGAAGCGGCATTTAGGGAATAAGATCTCTGAGAAGGAATCTCTCTCTCTCTCTCTCTCTGTTCAACCCAGATTCACAGCAGCAGATGTTGGGTATGGCACTCGAGGGCCCGTGCCAGAATCCACAATGAAGGACAAAGTCTTAAATGGTAAAGGTCGATATTTATTTCTCATCACAAATAAAAAGAACCATGCTTACTCATCACAGAAAAGAAAACAATGACAAGCCCAGTCTCTATATATCAGAACCGACTTTACTGTCGGAATGTTGGTGATGTGTTTATTTTATTTTTTCTCAGAATGTGAATAGTAGCACTCTATGAACATTGAAATGCTTTTTTTTTTGTATTTATTTTTATTTAAAAAGTCCCCCAAAGCTCCGCCCACATCCCGACTCCTCCCACATGGCGTGGAGTGTCCGACCGGGGCAGGTCTCAGTCCCCGGATGTCTTAATCACCTGGAACAGCGTGACGTTGTAGAGCACCTGATGGCCGTTGTTCCAGGTGTAGAGCACCCTCTCGCGCGGGTTGTAGTCCATCATGGAGATGTGTGAGTACTGGTTGTGGAAGGGGATGTCCGTGTACTCGTAGGTGGACGTGTTGGTGTAGTAGGCGAAGTAGATCTTGGCGCCGGCCAGGTGGGAGTTGGTGACGTACAGCGTGCCGCAGATCATGAAGGACTCGCCGGCGCTGCGCTTCGGGAAGCCCGTGTCCCACGTCTGCAACACCTCCAGGCTCTGGGGCTCCAGCCGGCCGATCACGATGTTCCCGGCGTTGGGGATGGTGGTGTAGACCGCCCACAGCCCGTTCTCGTCCGCCATCAGGTCGATGTCGGACGAGCCGCCCCAGGAGTAGGGGAAGGTGTTGTTGTAGCCGGCGCCGCTCAGGCTGCGCTGGACCAGGACGCTGCGCGAGCGGAAGTGGTACTTGATCACGATGTTGCTCTGGTGCTTGTTGTAGTACAGGGAGCCGTTGTAGACTACGTGGCCGGTGCCCGCCCAGGCGTGGGGCAGCAGGTGCTGGACGAAGTTCTGCCCCTTCATGAAGTCGGCCATGGTGCGGTACTCCAGCACGCGCCGGCCCTTTAAGTAGCCGTCCATGGACCACACCTGCCGAGAGGAGGAGAGGAGAGAGAGGTCAGAGAGGAGGAGGGAGGAGGAGGAGGAGGAGGAGGAGATGATGTGGCCCTCAGTAGGGTTGTGATTGGGTGAGGGTGGCGGTAAGCCTGTAAACCCCCGGGTTACCTGTGATTCTGCTCTGAGTTACGGTAAATGTGTGTGTGTGTGTGTGTGTGTGTGTGTGTGTGTGTGCGCAGCGCTATTGATTTCTGGGTAGGGGAGTGAAGATGTTGGCTGGACTCTGCCGGTGACCTCGCAGCCTGTGTTCCTGCCCTCCCCGGTTTGCACTTACAGGAAATCAATCCGGTTAGCAGCTCTCTCTTTTTCCTCAAGACGCTCGCCGCCTGCGTCCCTGTGACTGGCGGGAGGGGGCGGTGGCGGGGGGGGGGGGGGCACTGACAGGGCAGCGTCCTCCGCCGTCCCATCGGCTCTCGAGCGCCCCCCCCCCCCCCCCACCCCCCTCCCCCGCGGCTACGCTAGCCGTCCGTCCGGTTAGCCGGCGGTCGTACCCGTTCTTTATCGCGCCCTTTAATGCGTCTGGCGAGCTCCGCGGGGAAGGCGGATCTCCTCGCTGTTGCTACCCCCCCTCCTCCTCCCTCCTCCCCCTCTTCCCTGACTATCCTCCTACTTCAGAGATGCTGCAGAGAGTCGTGCACTAGTTCCCACTTCCGTTCCCGGGGGGGAGGAGGGGAGCTGGTGCTGAATAGCCGCTGAATTATGGAGGAGGAGAGATTATGGAGCATTAAGGATGGTTTCTCCTTCTCCAGCTCAAGGAGTCCCTGGAGTGTTGGGTGCTTGGAGACTCTAGTGTGGCCCGTGGTATAGCCAGGAAGAAATACAGGCAGTCAGACAGACAGGCAGACAGACAGACAGGCAGGCAGCCAGACAGACAGGCAGACAGACAGACAGACAGACAGACAGACAGACAGACATGCAGGCAGGCAGCCAGACAGGCAGGCAGTCAGACAGGCAGTCAGACAGACAGGCAGTCAGACACACAGGGAGCCAGCCAGACAGACAGATAGACAGACAGACAGACAGACAGACAGACAGACAGGCAGGCAGACAGACAGGCAGGCAGGCAGACAGACAGACAGGCAGGCAGACAGACAGACAGACAGACAGACAGACAGACAGACAGACAGACAGACAGACAGGCAGGCAGACAGACAGACAGACAGACAGACAGGCAGACAGACATGCAGACAGGCCATCGCTCCACAGTCTAGATATGCGTGGGCTCTATTTCAGCATAGCGTGAGATCCAATGACATTTCCCTCTCAAATGGAGTCACGATGATTGATACGGGCGCCGATGTGATCAGTGTGATGTAGAAGGCTGTTAATGTGATCAGTGATTGATATGATGATGACTAATGTGATCTCAGTGAGTGAGGTGATCATTAAACAGGACGAGAGAGAGACAGAGAGAGAGAGAGAGAGAGAGGGAGAGAGAGAAAGAGAGAGGGAGGGAGAATTGGAAGCAAGATCAGAGAATGACCTTTCCTGAAAATCTCCATTTACTGCAGTCTGAGACCTGACAACGGGTAGATCAGACCATCTCTGCCCCTCCCCTCTCCACTCCTCTCCGATTCCATCCCCCCTCTCCTCCCTCCCTCCCTCCCTCCCTCCCTCCCTCCCTCCCTCCCTCCCTCCCTCCCTCCCTCCCTCCCCCCTTCCCCTGTGCCCTCAGGGGGCCTTGTTAATGCGAGACCACATGTCATCTCCAATCAGCCAAAGCCATTCCACTGTATCGTCCCCGGCCAGACCCTGTCCCGGCCCACTGTATCGTCCCCGGCCAGACCCTGTCCCGGCCCACTGTATCGTCCCCGGCCAGACCCTGTCCCGGCCCACCGCCGCGGACCGTAATTACCCAGGTGATTGGTGAAACTTCTGCCTAAACAAGTCATTTGTTTCTCCATCCATGATGGAACGATTAATCAGCCAGCTGAGAGGAGATGACGGAGGAGGGGGGGGGAGGAGGAGGAGGGGGGCGCGGGGGGAGGGGGGTGCTATCCATCAGTGACTCAGCCGTCTCTCTCTCTCTCTCTTTCTCACTCTTTCTCTCTCTCTGTCTCTCTGTCACTGTCTCTCTCTCTGTTTCTCTCTCTCTCACTGTCTCTCTTTCTCTCTCTCTCTCTCTCTCTTTTTCTCTCTCTCTCTCTCTCTCTCTGTCTCTGTCTCTCTTTCTCTCTCTCTCTTTCTCACTCTTTCTCTCTCTCTTTCTCTCTCTCTGTCTCTCTCTCTCACTGTCTCTCTCTCTCTGTCTCTCTCTCTCTATGTCTCTCTTTCTTTCTCTCTGTCTCTCTCTCTCTCTCACTGCCCCTCTCTCTCTCTCTCTCTCTCTCACTCTCTCTCTCCCTCTCTCTCTCACTGTCTCTCTCTCTCTCTCTCTCTCCCCTCCATTGCACCCTCTATCCTAATCCTTCATCTTAATCCAGGCTTTGAGCGTGAACCACGGCGTGGTTTCCCTCAGGTCCTCCAG
>NW_028176150.1:2500-7858 GCF_949987555.1 Borostomias antarcticus
TTTCTGTCTGTTTCTGTCTGTGTTTCTGTCTGTGTTTCTGTCTGCGTTTCTGTCTGTGTTTCTGTCTGTTTCTGTCTGCGTTTCTGTCTGCGTTTCTGTCTGCGTTTCTGTCTGTGTTTCTGTCTGTTTCTGTCTGCGTTTCTGTCTGTGTTTCTGTCTGTTTCTGTCTGTGTTTCTGTCTGCGTTTCTGTCTGTTTCTGTCTGCGTTTCTGTCTGTGTTTCTGTCTGTTTCTGTCTGCGTTTCTGTCTGCGTTTCTGTCTGTGTTTCTGTCTGTTTCTGTCTGCGTTTCTGTCTGTTTCTGTCTGCGTTTCTGTCTGTGTTTCTGTCTGTGTTTCTGTCTGTTTCTGTCTGTGTTTCTGTCTGCGTTTCTGTCTGCGTTTCTGTCTGTGTTTCTGTCTGCGTTTCTGTCTGCGTTTCTGTCTGTGTTTCTGTCTGGGTTTCTGTCTGGGTTTCTGTCTGTTTCTGTCTGCGTTTCTGTCTGCGTTTCTGTCTGTGTTTCTGTCTGCGTTTCTGTCTGCGTTTCTGTCTGTGTTTCTGTCTGCGTTTCTGTCTGCGTTTCTGTCTGTGTTTCTGTCTGGGTTTCTGTCTGGGTTTCTGTCTGTGTTTCTGTCTGCGTTTCTGTCTGTGTTCTGTCTGTGTTTCTGTCTGTTTCTGTCTGCATTTCTGTCTGTGTTTCTGTCTGTTTCTGTCTGTTTCTGTCTGCGTTTCTGTCTGCGTTTCTGTCTGCGTTTCTGTCTGCGTTTCTGTCTGTGTTTCTGTCTGTTTCTGTCTGCGTTTCTGTCTGTGTTTCTGTCTGTGTTTCTGTCTGTGTTTCTGTCTGTGTTTCTGTCTGTGTTTCTGTCTGTTTCTGTCTGCGTTTCTGTCTGTGTTTCTGTCTGTGTTTCTGTCTGCGTTTCTGTCTGTGTTTCTGTCTGTTTCTGTCTGTGTTTCTGTCTGCGTTTCTGTCTGTGTTTCTGTCTGTGTTTCTGTCTGCGTTTCTGTCTGCGTTTCTGTCTGTTTCTGTCTGTTTCTGTCTGCGTTTCTGTCTGCGTTTCTGTCTGCGTTTCTGTCTGCGTTTCTGTCTGTTTCTGTCTGTGTTTCTGTCTGTGTTTCTGTCTGCGTTTCTGTCTGCGTTTCTGTCTGTTTCTGTCTGTTTCTGTCTGCGTTTCTGTCTGCGTTTCTGTCCGACTGTCTGTCTGTCGGTCCCCTTTCTGCTGTACTGTGTTGTGTGATGTTGTTCTTGGATCAATCCCTTCGTTCATCTGCCCATGGGAACTTAAATGGGCAGTTTAAGTGGGACTGATGGTCAGGGGAGAGAGAACGATCTACTCTATCCATGCAGGCTGGACTTCAAACAGAATAAGTCGTTACACTCCATTGCAAACTTCCAGGTTCGGACCGTTTTTTTTTTATTGTCGGGCGATCTTTTGACGGGTGGATACCTTTTGTCTTAAATTCTGGACCTTTAGTCTTCAATTCTGGACCTTTGGTCGTGAGGGGGGGTTCGTTCGATCCACCCGACCCCCCCCCTGGCTACGGGCCTGTGATATCGACTTATTGTCGACCCTCTATATGCTTACAGAGAGTAATGTTTGTCTGAGGGCCAGCGTTGGCTGCACGGCAAACGTGAGATAGATAATCGCGAGAGAAGCGCTCTCTCCCCGGACGACCGCCGCGGGCCGTCGCGTGCCGGATATCGCCGCACGCCGTCGGGATTCATTCGCCACCTCTGTGAAAGCGAGCTGAAACACTGTGTTAAATGTACTTTCAAATACGTTGATGTGCGGTTGAATGGAAACAACAAGCCTGGTTGCTGAGGTGATGCTGGTTGATACAGAGACGCTCAGGGACCCAGAGGAGACTTACTGTAGCCATTGTCCTCCTCTTTTGTCCCGTCGATGGTTCCATCTGCTTGCAGCTGCAGGTGGAAGCCTTGACGACTGTACAGCTTCGTCACGATCCCCTTCAGCTGGGGCTCTGAGGGTGGGGGGGCAGGAGAGGGAGAGAGGGAGGGAGAGGGAGAGAGAGAGGGAGAAGGGCATGAGACAAAAGTCAAACCGCCCGCCTCAAAGCTCCACGCACTCTCCCCGTTTATCAGACAGCGCGTGTCATGACGGGGCGGCACAATGAGAGGAGACTCAGCAATTACACAGAGGACAGAAGACACGGAACATCAATCTTCTCCGGGGCGGACGACCTCATTGTTGTTCAGAAATTAAACGGGCGAGGCTAAAAGCCTACAGCTACAGCCTACACACCTGCTGCCCAAGCAGGAGACCAGGCCTGGGCTACACGCCGGTCAAGTTGCCCAGCTAGAAAGGCGGACGGGGTCTGTCCCACAATGCTCTGCAACAGCGCCAGCCCCGCCTACCTACTGTAGAAAGGAGGTGCGCTCAAGAGCAACAGCACATAAACATGAAACAAAGTTTGGAAATGTGTGGTTGGTAGATGATTACTCTGTTGTAGCAATGCTTCTTGGCAATACATTTTATACCGTTGGAAAGCCCCCGTCAACAAATCGAAACGATACGGTTTATTTTGGAAATAAAAAGGCTTTCCAACGGTATAAAATGTATTGCCAAGAAGCATTTCCCCGTTTGTAAGGAACATGTATTTGTGGGATGAGCAGAACAGCTGAATATGTGGGTTGCGCCCATGAAAAATGTGACAAATCTTCTCTGCCAATGCCAAACAGCTTATTCTGATGTAATCATCTACCAAACAAAATTTCCTAACTCTGTTTTATGTTTATTTATCTGGATAAAAGCTGCTTTGGTTCATTTTAAATGTCAACTGTCAGTATAATGTTTGTGTGTCCGACCGAAATGTCACGTTTGAAAGGATGTGAGATTAAAAACGTCTGTGGTGTTATGAATGCTCCTGTAAGGTAAAGAAAATGATTTTCTACTCTTTCTGGTTATAATTCGGAACATTTTTTTTTCATGTAGAGGCTTTGCCCATCATCTAAACCCTGCCGATTCATCCAGACAGTTTTAAAATCCACTTCACAGGTGCTGAGATATTGAAAGTCAAACATATTGGAATGTCCTTTTAAGTTGAGGACATCCTCCATTAAACATGCAGTCCAGTACTCCAGAGTAGCGTTGTGAATGCCGTGCTCAGCGCCCGTCTCTGGTAGAGCAGTGTCCTTTATCACCTCTGTAAAGCGCATTGTGTTGCCTCTGGGTATGAAATGCGCTATACAAATAAAGCTTTGATTGATTGATTGATTGATTGATTTGATCACGGTCAGCCACAGCTTTCATCTGCTTTTTATTTTCTATTGTTTTTATTTTATTTTATATTTCTCTTTGAGCATATATGTTCCATCCTGTTCTACTTACTTATTTCACTTTTTTTTAATACCAACTAATAAACTATGTTTTATTTGTTCTGTAAAGCATCGTGCTACATTTGCTTGTATGAACATGTGCTAAATAAATAAAATTGACTTTTACTTTCATCTGATCTTTCATCTGCCTTACCTCCATACAGCCCTTTCAACGGGATCTGGTCTGGCTGTGTTTAGCATCGCTGGCTCAGCCCCCAGTATCAAGCCTTTGAAGACAGGTCTCTCTTTTTTGTGAACGCAAAACCTCAGTCTGGCTGGCTGCTGAACCCCTCTGTGTTATGTAAGCCACACATCAGAATCACAAACCAGAAACCAGAAACCAGAATCACCACACACCCTCAGTCTCAGGTTTCATCATCCCCTCCACCATACTGTAGGTTAGGACTGATGGGTACCTTAGCCCCCCCCACCCCCCCCCCCCCCCCCCCCCCCTTAGCCTGGCTCCAGCGCCTGTAACGGTCTTAGCCTGGCTCTGTTACGGTCTTAGCCTGGCTCCAGCGCCTGTAACGGTCTTAGCCTGGCTCTGTAACGGTCTTAGCCTGGCTCTGTAACGGTCTTAGCCTGGCTCTGTAACGGTCTTAGCCTGGCTCTGTAACGGTCTTAGCCTGGCTCTGTAACGGTCTTAGCCTGGCTCTGTAACGGTCTTAGCCTGGCTCTGTAACGGTCTTAGCCTGGCTCTGTAACGGTCTTAGCCTGGCTCTGTAACGGTCTTAGCCTGGCTCTGTAACGGTCTTAGCCTGGCTCTGTAACGGTCTTAGCCTGGCTCTGTAACGGTCTTAGCCTGGCTCTGTAACGGTCTTAGCCTGGCTCTGTAACGGTCTTAGCCTGGCTCTGTAACGGTCTTAGCCTGGCTCTGTAATGGTCTTAGCCTGGCTCTGTAACGGTCTTAGCCTGGCTCTGTAACGGTCTTAGCCTGGCTCTGTAACGGTCTTAGCCTGGCTCTGTAATGGTCTTAGCCTGGCTCTGTAACGGTCTTAGCCTGGCTCTGTAATGGTCTTAGCCTGGCTCTGTAACGGTCTTAGCCTGGCTCTGTAACGGTCTTAGCCTGGCTCTGTAACGGTCTTAGCCTGGCTCTGTAACGGTCTTAGCCTGGCTCTGTAACGGTCTTAGCCTGGCTCTGTAACGGTCTTAGCCTGGCTCTGTAACGGTCTTAGCCTGGCTCTGTAACGGTCTTAGCCTGGCTCTGTAACGGTCTTAGCCTGGCTCTGTAATGGTCTTAGCCTGGCTCTGTAACGGTCTTAGCCTGGCTCTGTAACGGTCTTAGCCTGGCTCTGTAACGGTCTTAGCCTGGCTCTGTAATGGTCTTAGCCTGGCTCTGTAATGGTCTTAGCCTGGCTCTGTAATGGTCTTAGCCTGGCTCTGTAACGGTCTTAGCCTGGCTCTGTAACGGTCTTAGCCTGGCTCTGTAACGGTCTTAGCCTGGCTCTGTAACGGTCTTAGCCTGGCTCTGTAACGGTCTTAGCCTGGCTCTGTAACGGTCTTAGCCTGGCTCTGTAACGGTCTTAGCCTGGCTCTGTAACGGTCTTAGCCTGGCTCCAGCGCCTGAATTGCACACCCAACGCTTCAGGGTCTGGAAAGGCTTTGATCTGAAAAAGGGTTTCCCAGGTTGGAATTCCAACCAGGATAATCAGCGTCCTTTGAATGCGATGGCAGAATTAAACCGCCCAACGTGATTGGTTGTTGTTATTATTATTGGACTCCCTCTTTGGCAACGCCCGTCTCAGAAAACAGCTGCAACGGGAGTTTCTTCAGACAGAATAATGAAGTGAAAAGAAATGGCAATTCAGTCCGAGTGTCAGAATCCAGTCTGGGAACTGTAAAACGGTGGAATGAAGTGATCTAATTCAGGTGAAGAGAACACAGCGCTGAGTCACTGAGCCTTCGCCGTCTTCATTAACCTGCAGCCCGTCTGGCTCAAGCAGCTCTGTAAACATCAGCGAGAGAGAAAGAGGGGGTGGGGTGTGTGTGTGTGTGTGTGTGTGTGAGTGTGTGTGTGTGGGGGGGGGGGGGGGGGGGGGGGGGGGGG
>NW_028176149.1:0-17500 GCF_949987555.1 Borostomias antarcticus
CAAACCCTTACTCTAAACCTAAAACTCGGACTACTGCACCTAAACCTAACACCTAAACCTAACCTAAACCCTTACTTTAACCCTATACTCAGACTACGGCGCCTAAACCTAAACTTAAAACCTTATTTTTAACCTTAATATTACAATATATGCGATTAATTTCCCTTAGACAGTTATTTAGGACTAATAATGATTGGTTCTTACCATCTAAAATATTATATTCCTTTTCTCTCTCCTTTCTACCTGCACTACAGATGGTGAAACCTCCGCCCGTCCTTTTAACTCTTAAATGAGTACAACTGCGATTTGATGATGAGTGAGTAACCGTCTGTGCCACCCTTCTTTCTGATTGTGCATATATATAGGAACCAAAAGACTCTCACTCCTACTAACTGTACCTCTACCTCTGTCCCAGTCAATCTCAGGAGGGTCTTGTGCCTGGTCTGGTTTCAATGGAACTGCCAACCGGTGTTCACACTACTAACCAAGGGGCGCGTTGGCGTCCTGCGGGGTGTGTTCCTCGTTAATCTTCCAAAACCTAACCCGCAAAAACCTTGGCCTTCCAGTGCTTGGACTGTCTCCTACCAAATTGTCTGTTCTCTCGTGATTCCAAACCATAACGTAACTTGGTTTAGGTTGAGTGCGCCTTTCTGGAGGAGACTGGGTAATGTAGTCATATCCAAACCATAACGCAACTTGGTTTAGGCTCTGTGACTCATCCCTGATCCATCCTACAACAATTGACTATTTAATGTTTTCCATTTTTCCTTATATATGCATTGGATCCTTTATTTTCCCTCCATCCTCCTAATCCTTATTTTTCTGTCACCCCTCCAATATTATTCCAAGAAACCTAGCAAGTCCTAATTTTAGGGGGCGGGGCTTACAGTATAAAAGGAGCTTCACACCTCTCAGGATGACCAGAAGACCGGTGGAGCCATGGAGGAGACATGCACAAGAGGAGAGACCTACACTCAGCTTGTTGTTTCTTGGCGTTCGCTAATCCCCTTATTCCGTTTCGTTAAATCTAGCAGCAGTCGGTAATTGTAGTTGTACTTTTAGCTTTTTTATTAAATTTTAATTGTATCTAGGTCTTAATATTAGTTTATGTACAACTGAAATAACTACCAGTTTGGCCTGATGCCACATATGGAGACCCAGGAGCGACCCATGAAGATCAGCGGATCAGGTTTGTTTCTTTAATAGTAAGTATTCAATATTCTTATTGCTATAGTAATTACTGGTTAATACCCTTTAAAACGTTAGGTTAATCATATGAGTTAATCCCCTTGCAGATTTCACTTCAAAATAGATTAAAACATAGCTCTCAATACACCTTTAAGTCTAAAACTGTCTGATTGACCCTGAGGAACACACACTGGGACTTGATCTCTCCTGGTGGACCAGCCCAGACCGAGGGTGTATAGTTATATGGTCGAAACACCCTTTGACGTCTGGGTTACTACTGATGATTGTGTTCCAATATTTAGCTGTTTTAATAATCTTTAGACCTTATGGCCCACCAAATCTATAGCAGACCTGTTATATCTTAGTTAGCATAGTAATAATGTAAGGCTTAGTGGCCAAGTCTCTTAAATTAATATCTCACTGTAATCTCAACCTTAAATCGTTATCCACTAAACCTAACCCAAATCCTCATTCTAAACCTAAAACTACAGACTACTTTACCTAAATCTAACCCAAACCCTTACTCTAAACCTAAAACTCGGACTACTGCACCTAAACCTAACACCTAAACCTAACCTAAACCCTTACTTTAACCCTATACTCAGACTACGGCGCCTAAACCTAAACTTAAAACCTTATTTTTAACCTTAATATTACAATATATGCGATTAATTTCCCTTAGACAGTTATTTAGGACTAATAATGATTGGTTCTTACCATCTAAAATATTATATTCCTTTTCTCTCTCCTTTCTACCTGCACTACAGATGGTGAAACCTCCGCCCGTCCTTTTAACTCTTAAATGAGTACAACTGCGATTTGATGATGAGTGAGTAACCGTCTGTGCCACCCTTCTTTCTGATTGTGCATATATATAGGAACCAAAAGACTCTCACTCCTACTAACTGTACCTCTACCTCTGTCCCAGTCAATCTCAGGAGGGTCTTGTGCCTGGTCTGGTTTCAATGGGAACTGCCAACCGGTGTTCACACTACTAACCAAGGGGCGCGTTGGCGTCCTGCGGGGTGTGTTCCTCGTTAATCTTCCAAAACCTAACCCGCAAAAACCTTGGCCTTCCAGTGCTTGGACTGTCTCCTACCAAATTGTCTGTTCTCTCGTGATTCCAAACCATAACGTAACTTGGTTTAGGTTGAGTGCGCCTTTCTGGAGGAGACTGGGTAATGTAGTCATATCCAAACCATAACGCAACTTGGTTTAGGCTCTGTGACTCATCCCTGATCCATCCTACAACAATTGACTATTTAATGTTTTCCATTTTTCCTTATATATGCATTGGATCCTTTATTTTCCCTCCATCCTCCTAATCCTTATTTTTCTGTCACCCCTCCAATATTATTCCAAGAAACCTAGCAAGTCCTAATTTTAGGGGGCGGGGCTTACAGTATAAAAGGAGCTTCACACCTCTCAGGATGACCAGAAGACCGGTGGAGCCATGGAGGAGACATGCACAAGAGGAGAGACCTACACTCAGCTTGTTGTTTCTTGGCGTTCGCTAATCCCCTTATTCCGTTTCGTTAAATCTAGCAGCAGTCGGTAATTGTAGTTGTACTTTTAGCTTTTTTATTAAATTTTAATTGTATCTAGGTCTTAATATTAGTTTATGTACAACTGAAATAACTACCAGTTTGGCCTGATGCCACATATGGAGACCCAGGAGCGACCCATGAAGATCAGCGGATCAGGTTTGTTTCTTTAATAGTAAGTATTCAATATTCTTATTGCTATAGTAATTACTGGTTAATACCCTTTAAAACGTTAGGTTAATCATATGAGTTAATCCCCTTGCAGATTTCACTTCAAAATAGATTAAAACATAGCTCTCAATACACCTTTAAGTCTAAAACTGTCTGATTGACCCTGAGGAACACACACTGGGACTTGATCTCTCCTGGTGGACCAGCCCAGACCGAGGGTGTATAGTTATATGGTCGAAACACCCTTTGACGTCTGGGTTACTACTGATGATTGTGTTCCAATATTTAGCTGTTTTAATAATCTTTAGACCTTATGGCCCACCAAATCTATAGCAGACCTGTTATATCTTAGTTAGCATAGTAATAATGTAAGGCTTAGTGGCCAAGTCTCTTAAATTAATATCTCACTGTAATCTCAACCTTAAATCGTTATCCACTAAACCTAACCCAAATCCTCATTCTAAACCTAAAACTACAGACTACTTTACCTAAATCTAACCCAAACCCTTACTCTAAACCTAAAACTCGGACTACTGCACCTAAACCTAACACCTAAACCTAACCTAAACCCTTACTTTAACCCTATACTCAGACTACGGCGCCTAAACCTAAACTTAAAACCTTATTTTTAACCTTAATATTACAATATATGCGATTAATTTCCCTTAGACAGTTATTTAGGACTAATAATGATTGGTTCTTACCATCTAAAATATTATATTCCTTTTCTCTCTCCTTTCTACCTGCACTACAGATGGTGAAACCTCCGCCCGTCCTTTTAACTCTTAAATGAGTACAACTGCGATTTGATGATGAGTGAGTAACCGTCTGTGCCACCCTTCTTTCTGATTGTGCATATATATAGGAACCAAAAGACTCTCACTCCTACTAACTGTACCTCTACCTCTGTCCCAGTCAATCTCAGGAGGGTCTTGTGCCTGGTCTGGTTTCAATGGGAACTGCCAACCGGTGTTCACACTACTAACCAAGGGGCGCGTTGGCGTCCTGCGGGGTGTGTTCCTCGTTAATCTTCCAAAACCTAACCCGCAAAAACCTTGGCCTTCCAGTGCTTGGACTGTCTCCTACCAAATTGTCTGTTCTCTCGTGATTCCAAACCATAACGTAACTTGGTTTAGGTTGAGTGCGCCTTTCTGGAGGAGACTGGGTAATGTAGTCATATCCAAACCATAACGCAACTTGGTTTAGGCTCTGTGACTCATCCCTGATCCATCCTACAACAATTGACTATTTAATGTTTTCCATTTTTCCTTATATATGCATTGGATCCTTTATTTTCCCTCCATCCTCCTAATCCTTATTTTTCTGTCACCCCTCCAATATTATTCCAAGAAACCTAGCAAGTCCTAATTTTAGGGGGCGGGGCTTACAGTATAAAAGGAGCTTCACACCTCTCAGGATGACCAGAAGACCGGTGGAGCCATGGAGGAGACATGCACAAGAGGAGAGACCTACACTCAGCTTGTTGTTTCTTGGCGTTCGCTAATCCCCTTATTCCGTTTCGTTAAATCTAGCAGCAGTCGGTAATTGTAGTTGTACTTTTAGCTTTTTTATTAAATTTTAATTGTATCTAGGTCTTAATATTAGTTTATGTACAACTGAAATAACTACCAGTTTGGCCTGATGCCACATATGGAGACCCAGGAGCGACCCATGAAGATCAGCGGATCAGGTTTGTTTCTTTAATAGTAAGTATTCAATATTCTTATTGCTATAGTAATTACTGGTTAATACCCTTTAAAACGTTAGGTTAATCATATGAGTTAATCCCCTTGCAGATTTCACTTCAAAATAGATTAAAACATAGCTCTCAATACACCTTTAAGTCTAAAACTGTCTGATTGACCCTGAGGAACACACAC
Source organism: Borostomias antarcticus (assembly GCF_949987555.1). Classification (NCBI taxonomy): domain Eukaryota; kingdom Metazoa; phylum Chordata; class Actinopteri; order Stomiiformes; family Stomiidae; genus Borostomias; species Borostomias antarcticus. The sequence goes on from NW_028176149.1 coordinate 4,784, forward strand.
TGGGACTTGATCTCTCCTGGTGGACCAGCCCAGACCGAGGGTGTATAGTTATATGGTCGAAACACCCTTTGACGTCTGGGTTACTACTGATGATTGTGTTCCAATATTTAGCTGTTTTAATAATCTTTAGACCTTATGGCCCACCAAATCTATAGCAGACCTGTTATATCTTAGTTAGCATAGTAATAATGTAAGGCTTAGTGGCCAAGTCTCTTAAATTAATATCTCACTGTAATCTCAACCTTAAATCGTTATCCACTAAACCTAACCCAAATCCTCATTCTAAACCTAAAACTACAGACTACTTTACCTAAATCTAACCCAAACCCTTACTCTAAACCTAAAACTCGGACTACTGCACCTAAACCTAACACCTAAACCTAACCTAAACCCTTACTTTAACCCTATACTCAGACTACGGCGCCTAAACCTAAACTTAAAACCTTATTTTTAACCTTAATATTACAATATATGCGATTAATTTCCCTTAGACAGTTATTTAGGACTAATAATGATTGGTTCTTACCATCTAAAATATTATATTCCTTTTCTCTCTCCTTTCTACCTGCACTACAGATGGTGAAACCTCCGCCCGTCCTTTTAACTCTTAAATGAGTACAACTGCGATTTGATGATGAGTGAGTAACCGTCTGTGCCACCCTTCTTTCTGATTGTGCATATATATAGGAACCAAAAGACTCTCACTCCTACTAACTGTACCTCTACCTCTGTCCCAGTCAATCTCAGGAGGGTCTTGTGCCTGGTCTGGTTTCAATGGGAACTGCCAACCGGTGTTCACACTACTAACCAAGGGGCGCGTTGGCGTCCTGCGGGGTGTGTTCCTCGTTAATCTTCCAAAACCTAACCCGCAAAAACCTTGGCCTTCCAGTGCTTGGACTGTCTCCTACCAAATTGTCTGTTCTCTCGTGATTCCAAACCATAACGTAACTTGGTTTAGGTTGAGTGCGCCTTTCTGGAGGAGACTGGGTAATGTAGTCATATCCAAACCATAACGCAACTTGGTTTAGGCTCTGTGACTCATCCCTGATCCATCCTACAACAATTGACTATTTAATGTTTTCCATTTTTCCTTATATATGCATTGGATCCTTTATTTTCCCTCCATCCTCCTAATCCTTATTTTTCTGTCACCCCTCCAATATTATTCCAAGAAACCTAGCAAGTCCTAATTTTAGGGGGCGGGGCTTACAGTATAAAAGGAGCTTCACACCTCTCAGGATGACCAGAAGACCGGTGGAGCCATGGAGGAGACATGCACAAGAGGAGAGACCTACACTCAGCTTGTTGTTTCTTGGCGTTCGCTAATCCCCTTATTCCGTTTCGTTAAATCTAGCAGCAGTCGGTAATTGTAGTTGTACTTTTAGCTTTTTTATTAAATTTTAATTGTATCTAGGTCTTAATATTAGTTTATGTACAACTGAAATAACTACCAGTTTGGCCTGATGCCACATATGGAGACCCAGGAGCGACCCATGAAGATCAGCGGATCAGGTTTGTTTCTTTAATAGTAAGTATTCAATATTCTTATTGCTATAGTAATTACTGGTTAATACCCTTTAAAACGTTAGGTTAATCATATGAGTTAATCCCCTTGCAGATTTCACTTCAAAATAGATTAAAACATAGCTCTCAATACACCTTTAAGTCTAAAACTGTCTGATTGACCCTGAGGAACACACACTGGGACTTGATCTCTCCTGGTGGACCAGCCCAGACCGAGGGTGTATAGTTATATGGTCGAAACACCCTTTGACGTCTGGGTTACTACTGATGATTGTGTTCCAATATTTAGCTGTTTTAATAATCTTTAGACCTTATGGCCCACCAAATCTATAGCAGACCTGTTATATCTTAGTTAGCATAGTAATAATGTAAGGCTTAGTGGCCAAGTCTCTTAAATTAATATCTCACTGTAATCTCAACCTTAAATCGTTATCCACTAAACCTAACCCAAATCCTCATTCTAAACCTAAAACTACAGACTACTTTACCTAAATCTAACCCAAACCCTTACTCTAAACCTAAAACTCGGACTACTGCACCTAAACCTAACACCTAAACCTAACCTAAACCCTTACTTTAACCCTATACTCAGACTACGGCGCCTAAACCTAAACTTAAAACCTTATTTTTAACCTTAATATTACAATATATGCGATTAATTTCCCTTAGACAGTTATTTAGGACTAATAATGATTGGTTCTTACCATCTAAAATATTATATTCCTTTTCTCTCTCCTTTCTACCTGCACTACAGATGGTGAAACCTCCGCCCGTCCTTTTAACTCTTAAATGAGTACAACTGCGATTTGATGATGAGTGAGTAACCGTCTGTGCCACCCTTCTTTCTGATTGTGCATATATATAGGAACCAAAAGACTCTCACTCCTACTAACTGTACCTCTACCTCTGTCCCAGTCAATCTCAGGAGGGTCTTGTGCCTGGTCTGGTTTCAATGGGAACTGCCAACCGGTGTTCACACTACTAACCAAGGGGCGCGTTGGCGTCCTGCGGGGTGTGTTCCTCGTTAATCTTCCAAAACCTAACCCGCAAAAACCTTGGCCTTCCAGTGCTTGGACTGTCTCCTACCAAATTGTCTGTTCTCTCGTGATTCCAAACCATAACGTAACTTGGTTTAGGTTGAGTGCGCCTTTCTGGAGGAGACTGGGTAATGTAGTCATATCCAAACCATAACGCAACTTGGTTTAGGCTCTGTGACTCATCCCTGATCCATCCTACAACAATTGACTATTTAATGTTTTCCATTTTTCCTTATATATGCATTGGATCCTTTATTTTCCCTCCATCCTCCTAATCCTTATTTTTCTGTCACCCCTCCAATATTATTCCAAGAAACCTAGCAAGTCCTAATTTTAGGGGGCGGGGCTTACAGTATAAAAGGAGCTTCACACCTCTCAGGATGACCAGAAGACCGGTGGAGCCATGGAGGAGACATGCACAAGAGGAGAGACCTACACTCAGCTTGTTGTTTCTTGGCGTTCGCTAATCCCCTTATTCCGTTTCGTTAAATCTAGCAGCAGTCGGTAATTGTAGTTGTACTTTTAGCTTTTTTATTAAATTTTAATTGTATCTAGGTCTTAATATTAGTTTATGTACAACTGAAATAACTACCAGTTTGGCCTGATGCCACATATGGAGACCCAGGAGCGACCCATGAAGATCAGCGGATCAGGTTTGTTTCTTTAATAGTAAGTATTCAATATTCTTATTGCTATAGTAATTACTGGTTAATACCCTTTAAAACGTTAGGTTAATCATATGAGTTAATCCCCTTGCAGATTTCACTTCAAAATAGATTAAAACATAGCTCTCAATACACCTTTAAGTCTAAAACTGTCTGATTGACCCTGAGGAACACACACTGGGACTTGATCTCTCCTGGTGGACCAGCCCAGACCGAGGGTGTATAGTTATATGGTCGAAACACCCTTTGACGTCTGGGTTACTACTGATGATTGTGTTCCAATATTTAGCTGTTTTAATAATCTTTAGACCTTATGGCCCACCAAATCTATAGCAGACCTGTTATATCTTAGTTAGCATAGTAATAATGTAAGGCTTAGTGGCCAAGTCTCTTAAATTAATATCTCACTGTAATCTCAACCTTAAATCGTTATCCACTAAACCTAACCCAAATCCTCATTCTAAACCTAAAACTACAGACTACTTTACCTAAATCTAACCCAAACCCTTACTCTAAACCTAAAACTCGGACTACTGCACCTAAACCTAACACCTAAACCTAACCTAAACCCTTACTTTAACCCTATACTCAGACTACGGCGCCTAAACCTAAACTTAAAACCTTATTTTTAACCTTAATATTACAATATATGCGATTAATTTCCCTTAGACAGTTATTTAGGACTAATAATGATTGGTTCTTACCATCTAAAATATTATATTCCTTTTCTCTCTCCTTTCTACCTGCACTACAGATGGTGAAACCTCCGCCCGTCCTTTTAACTCTTAAATGAGTACAACTGCGATTTGATGATGAGTGAGTAACCGTCTGTGCCACCCTTCTTTCTGATTGTGCATATATATAGGAACCAAAAGACTCTCACTCCTACTAACTGTACCTCTACCTCTGTCCCAGTCAATCTCAGGAGGGTCTTGTGCCTGGTCTGGTTTCAATGGGAACTGCCAACCGGTGTTCACACTACTAACCAAGGGGCGCGTTGGCGTCCTGCGGGGTGTGTTCCTCGTTAATCTTCCAAAACCTAACCCGCAAAAACCTTGGCCTTCCAGTGCTTGGACTGTCTCCTACCAAATTGTCTGTTCTCTCGTGATTCCAAACCATAACGTAACTTGGTTTAGGTTGAGTGCGCCTTTCTGGAGGAGACTGGGTAATGTAGTCATATCCAAACCATAACGCAACTTGGTTTAGGCTCTGTGACTCATCCCTGATCCATCCTACAACAATTGACTATTTAATGTTTTCCATTTTTCCTTATATATGCATTGGATCCTTTATTTTCCCTCCATCCTCCTAATCCTTATTTTTCTGTCACCCCTCCAATATTATTCCAAGAAACCTAGCAAGTCCTAATTTTAGGGGGCGGGGCTTACAGTATAAAAGGAGCTTCACACCTCTCAGGATGACCAGAAGACCGGTGGAGCCATGGAGGAGACATGCACAAGAGGAGAGACCTACACTCAGCTTGTTGTTTCTTGGCGTTCGCTAATCCCCTTATTCCGTTTCGTTAAATCTAGCAGCAGTCGGTAATTGTAGTTGTACTTTTAGCTTTTTTATTAAATTTTAATTGTATCTAGGTCTTAATATTAGTTTATGTACAACTGAAATAACTACCAGTTTGGCCTGATGCCACATATGGAGACCCAGGAGCGACCCATGAAGATCAGCGGATCAGGTTTGTTTCTTTAATAGTAAGTATTCAATATTCTTATTGCTATAGTAATTACTGGTTAATACCCTTTAAAACGTTAGGTTAATCATATGAGTTAATCCCCTTGCAGATTTCACTTCAAAATAGATTAAAACATAGCTCTCAATACACCTTTAAGTCTAAAACTGTCTGATTGACCCTGAGGAACACACACTGGGACTTGATCTCTCCTGGTGGACCAGCCCAGACCGAGGGTGTATAGTTATATGGTCGAAACACCCTTTGACGTCTGGGTTACTACTGATGATTGTGTTCCAATATTTAGCTGTTTTAATAATCTTTAGACCTTATGGCCCACCAAATCTATAGCAGACCTGTTATATCTTAGTTAGCATAGTAATAATGTAAGGCTTAGTGGCCAAGTCTCTTAAATTAATATCTCACTGTAATCTCAACCTTAAATCGTTATCCACTAAACCTAACCCAAATCCTCATTCTAAACCTAAAACTACAGACTACTTTACCTAAATCTAACCCAAACCCTTACTCTAAACCTAAAACTCGGACTACTGCACCTAAACCTAACACCTAAACCTAACCTAAACCCTTACTTTAACCCTATACTCAGACTACGGCGCCTAAACCTAAACTTAAAACCTTATTTTTAACCTTAATATTACAATATATGCGATTAATTTCCCTTAGACAGTTATTTAGGACTAATAATGATTGGTTCTTACCATCTAAAATATTATATTCCTTTTCTCTCTCCTTTCTACCTGCACTACAGATGGTGAAACCTCCGCCCGTCCTTTTAACTCTTAAATGAGTACAACTGCGATTTGATGATGAGTGAGTAACCGTCTGTGCCACCCTTCTTTCTGATTGTGCATATATATAGGAACCAAAAGACTCTCACTCCTACTAACTGTACCTCTACCTCTGTCCCAGTCAATCTCAGGAGGGTCTTGTGCCTGGTCTGGTTTCAATGGGAACTGCCAACCGGTGTTCACACTACTAACCAAGGGGCGCGTTGGCGTCCTGCGGGGTGTGTTCCTCGTTAATCTTCCAAAACCTAACCCGCAAAAACCTTGGCCTTCCAGTGCTTGGACTGTCTCCTACCAAATTGTCTGTTCTCTCGTGATTCCAAACCATAACGTAACTTGGTTTAGGTTGAGTGCGCCTTTCTGGAGGAGACTGGGTAATGTAGTCATATCCAAACCATAACGCAACTTGGTTTAGGCTCTGTGACTCATCCCTGATCCATCCTACAACAATTGACTATTTAATGTTTTCCATTTTTCCTTATATATGCATTGGATCCTTTATTTTCCCTCCATCCTCCTAATCCTTATTTTTCTGTCACCCCTCCAATATTATTCCAAGAAACCTAGCAAGTCCTAATTTTAGGGGGCGGGGCTTACAGTATAAAAGGAGCTTCACACCTCTCAGGATGACCAGAAGACCGGTGGAGCCATGGAGGAGACATGCACAAGAGGAGAGACCTACACTCAGCTTGTTGTTTCTTGGCGTTCGCTAATCCCCTTATTCCGTTTCGTTAAATCTAGCAGCAGTCGGTAATTGTAGTTGTACTTTTAGCTTTTTTATTAAATTTTAATTGTATCTAGGTCTTAATATTAGTTTATGTACAACTGAAATAACTACCAGTTTGGCCTGATGCCACATATGGAGACCCAGGAGCGACCCATGAAGATCAGCGGATCAGGTTTGTTTCTTTAATAGTAAGTATTCAATATTCTTATTGCTATAGTAATTACTGGTTAATACCCTTTAAAACGTTAGGTTAATCATATGAGTTAATCCCCTTGCAGATTTCACTTCAAAATAGATTAAAACATAGCTCTCAATACACCTTTAAGTCTAAAACTGTCTGATTGACCCTGAGGAACACACACTGGGACTTGATCTCTCCTGGTGGACCAGCCCAGACCGAGGGTGTATAGTTATATGGTCGAAACACCCTTTGACGTCTGGGTTACTACTGATGATTGTGTTCCAATATTTAGCTGTTTTAATAATCTTTAGACCTTATGGCCCACCAAATCTATAGCAGACCTGTTATATCTTAGTTAGCATAGTAATAATGTAAGGCTTAGTGGCCAAGTCTCTTAAATTAATATCTCACTGTAATCTCAACCTTAAATCGTTATCCACTAAACCTAACCCAAATCCTCATTCTAAACCTAAAACTACAGACTACTTTACCTAAATCTAACCCAAACCCTTACTCTAAACCTAAAACTCGGACTACTGCACCTAAACCTAACACCTAAACCTAACCTAAACCCTTACTTTAACCCTATACTCAGACTACGGCGCCTAAACCTAAACTTAAAACCTTATTTTTAACCTTAATATTACAATATATGCGATTAATTTCCCTTAGACAGTTATTTAGGACTAATAATGATTGGTTCTTACCATCTAAAATATTATATTCCTTTTCTCTCTCCTTTCTACCTGCACTACAGATGGTGAAACCTCCGCCCGTCCTTTTAACTCTTAAATGAGTACAACTGCGATTTGATGATGAGTGAGTAACCGTCTGTGCCACCCTTCTTTCTGATTGTGCATATATATAGGAACCAAAAGACTCTCACTCCTACTAACTGTACCTCTACCTCTGTCCCAGTCAATCTCAGGAGGGTCTTGTGCCTGGTCTGGTTTCAATGGGAACTGCCAACCGGTGTTCACACTACTAACCAAGGGGCGCGTTGGCGTCCTGCGGGGTGTGTTCCTCGTTAATCTTCCAAAACCTAACCCGCAAAAACCTTGGCCTTCCAGTGCTTGGACTGTCTCCTACCAAATTGTCTGTTCTCTCGTGATTCCAAACCATAACGTAACTTGGTTTAGGTTGAGTGCGCCTTTCTGGAGGAGACTGGGTAATGTAGTCATATCCAAACCATAACGCAACTTGGTTTAGGCTCTGTGACTCATCCCTGATCCATCCTACAACAATTGACTATTTAATGTTTTCCATTTTTCCTTATATATGCATTGGATCCTTTATTTTCCCTCCATCCTCCTAATCCTTATTTTTCTGTCACCCCTCCAATATTATTCCAAGAAACCTAGCAAGTCCTAATTTTAGGGGGCGGGGCTTACAGTATAAAAGGAGCTTCACACCTCTCAGGATGACCAGAAGACCGGTGGAGCCATGGAGGAGACATGCACAAGAGGAGAGACCTACACTCAGCTTGTTGTTTCTTGGCGTTCGCTAATCCCCTTATTCCGTTTCGTTAAATCTAGCAGCAGTCGGTAATTGTAGTTGTACTTTTAGCTTTTTTATTAAATTTTAATTGTATCTAGGTCTTAATATTAGTTTATGTACAACTGAAATAACTACCAGTTTGGCCTGATGCCACATATGGAGACCCAGGAGCGACCCATGAAGATCAGCGGATCAGGTTTGTTTCTTTAATAGTAAGTATTCAATATTCTTATTGCTATAGTAATTACTGGTTAATACCCTTTAAAACGTTAGGTTAATCATATGAGTTAATCCCCTTGCAGATTTCACTTCAAAATAGATTAAAACATAGCTCTCAATACACCTTTAAGTCTAAAACTGTCTGATTGACCCTGAGGAACACACACTGGGACTTGATCTCTCCTGGTGGACCAGCCCAGACCGAGGGTGTATAGTTATATGGTCGAAACACCCTTTGACGTCTGGGTTACTACTGATGATTGTGTTCCAATATTTAGCTGTTTTAATAATCTTTAGACCTTATGGCCCACCAAATCTATAGCAGACCTGTTATATCTTAGTTAGCATAGTAATAATGTAAGGCTTAGTGGCCAAGTCTCTTAAATTAATATCTCACTGTAATCTCAACCTTAAATCGTTATCCACTAAACCTAACCCAAATCCTCATTCTAAACCTAAAACTACAGACTACTTTACCTAAATCTAACCCAAACCCTTACTCTAAACCTAAAACTCGGACTACTGCACCTAAACCTAACACCTAAACCTAACCTAAACCCTTACTTTAACCCTATACTCAGACTACGGCGCCTAAACCTAAACTTAAAACCTTATTTTTAACCTTAATATTACAATATATGCGATTAATTTCCCTTAGACAGTTATTTAGGACTAATAATGATTGGTTCTTACCATCTAAAATATTATATTCCTTTTCTCTCTCCTTTCTACCTGCACTACAGATGGTGAAACCTCCGCCCGTCCTTTTAACTCTTAAATGAGTACAACTGCGATTTGATGATGAGTGAGTAACCGTCTGTGCCACCCTTCTTTCTGATTGTGCATATATATAGGAACCAAAAGACTCTCACTCCTACTAACTGTACCTCTACCTCTGTCCCAGTCAATCTCAGGAGGGTCTTGTGCCTGGTCTGGTTTCAATGGGAACTGCCAACCGGTGTTCACACTACTAACCAAGGGGCGCGTTGGCGTCCTGCGGGGTGTGTTCCTCGTTAATCTTCCAAAACCTAACCCTAACCCTAACCCCTAACCCTAACCCTAACCCTAACCCTAACCCTAACCCTAACCCCCAGGTCCCGCCCCAACTAGAGCGATAGTGGAGGAGTATCCGTCACAGGCACCTGATCTCCTCTCCCAGGGGGAGCCCTCTGTAGGGTTGCAGTCTCCATCACCATCTCCATCCTCAGCACAGGACAGCCCCAGGGCCCTTAGCGGGTTCTCGCCGTTACCATCCTCTCCAGACCCACGGGGCCCCGTCCGGCCATTCCAGCTAGGGGTGTCTCCTGGGGGGAGGGTTAGCGGGGCGGAGGCGGGGGGCGGGGGGGACCTAGGTCGGGGGTTAATAACATCTACCAGGACAAATTATAGCAACGTGGTAATACCATCTGACGATAACATCTGTGTCCTCTCCCAACTTTCTCCAACAGAGCCCGGGGATGCTGGTGCCTTGGCCGTGAGAGCTCAAAAAATCTGTCAGGGACAAAACGTGATGAAAGGGAGCGCTCTGTGTGATAACAAAAGACGCTTGAGTCAGTCCCTACCTGAGTCCCTTCATATACGTCACGTCAAGCCATCTGTCCCGGCTGAGCTCTCGCGGTCTGTTGGCCCAGCGTCCCCTGTGTCTCGGGCTTCTGGGAGATTGTCAAACGGGAGCCTGGCCGAGGCCGTACCCCCGACCCCCTGGCCCCCCTCCCTCCCCCCTGGGGACAACACCACCCCTCGGGGCGGGGTCCCTTGCTCGGGTTCTGCGCCTGCTAGACAGATAGGGCCGGTCGCCGCGGAGGGAGGGTCCTGGGAGCCTACCAAACATCCTAACACCTTCTATAAGCTTACACAGTGGCAGCTGAGGATTAGGAAACCCATAGTCTTCCTAGGAGATTCCAACCTGGCGCGTATTCCAGCTTTTAGAGACCCGCATATACAGGTAGAGGCCTACCCGGGCGCTACATACCATCACCTGCAAGCCCTGCTGAAACGAGTAGATCCGCACCCCCAAGTGGAGACAGTAGTCATTGCCGCAGGTTTAAACAACTGTCTGGGTCCTCAAAGTTCCAAAACTACCTGGAAACAGCTGCAGCAGGTTCTAAAGATAGCTCACGTAGTCTTCCCTAATGCTGAGATATGTGTCCCTGTCATCAACTTCTCTGACCGCCTTGAGAAACACAAGCAGGCCCTTCTCGCAACCTTGAACGATACCATCGTGAGGGAGTGTCACTCTCTCTATGAGATCAGTCCTCTTGAGTTCCGAACAGAGCCCCGCGATCCAGTCCATTGGACCGCGGAGACGGCGGCGGCCATCTTTAAAAATTGGTTGAGTCAGGTAATCGGTGACGAGTAGACGAGCTTACACCTGCACCTCCCCACGCATCCAATATAGGCTGCTCCAAACCATGGATCCCCAGGGCCTAAATGACATATTCTAAAAACCTTCTCTGGCGCCATCTAGTGACCGTTTTTAATCATTGCGTATTTGCACATTCATTTCTGATTGTGGTCTGGAGAAGATGTAGCCTCTGTTTTCCCTTGCTGTACTGTGTTATCATTGTTGTATGTGGATGTATATGTGTTTTTAATGACATTTTACTCCTCGACATCCCCCACTGAGCCTTTGAAAGGACTTTGAGTGCTCTTAAGCATACCCTCCCATGGACCTTGAACCAGTTTCTGGACTGTTGTCACCTATGGTGAAGAAGGAGAGAGAACATGGAGTCAGTGTGGAGTGTACCCCAATTTTAAGCACTTAACCCTCCCTCCTCAAGCACTTATCGCTTCGCATGCTGTGTGAACCATTTTGACCTTGTATTATTATTTTGGCATTACAGTATGACTGTAACATTATTTTGCCTTTTGTGTGTATGATGTATGACTTACCTCATGTTCCTCCTCTCCTAGTCCAGGCGCCTCCTCCAGCGGGTCCAGTGGTATGCCTGTGGGAAAATGAAAAACAACAGCTGTTACCTTATGTTAGCCATGTGATGGTGTAGCATAAGTGGAAAGCACTTACCTTAGGGTTCAGCCATCTTAAAACCTCCCTGGTCACTGGCCCCCTTTGGTTAGATACCTGCAATGGGATAATGTCGAGGCCCCTCCTTTTAGCACTTACATTTTATTGCTGCGCTTCTCCATCCTTTTATACCTGGGGAGTTTAAAGATTAGTGCGCGTTCCTCAATTGCCCAAGCCTATTCGCCTCCTTAGAATAAATAACCAATAAAGAAATCTGGGTTCCTGAGATGAGGTCCCCCGCTGTCTGTCATTACAGCACTTATATTTATTTCCTTATTGTGTGGTGTGCAGTGCTCTCTTTTTTACCTGTGTGATTCAGCACTTTAAAGCTATTCTAATAGCTTCTAGCACTTAATAAAATGTATTTATTATCTTTCAGTGTGGGGACTCTCCATCCGGCCCAGATTTTTCCTTAATGGGCCTCCTGCCCTCACCCCCCTTGGGTCAATTTGGACGCGCTGTCTCTCTCTCCTCCCCTCTTCACGGTCACTAGTGTGTTGCCCACCTTCAGACCTGGGTTCTTGGCCTCCAGCCTACTCCACTACCCCCTCCCCCACCCTGAATCCTTACCCTAAGGTCTCCCACTCCGTCATCTAAACCTAATCACTCCTCCCTCCCTACCTAACCCTAAACCCTACCCCCCCTTGTCTTCCCTCCCTCCCTATGTGCACTAACCCTAAATCGCCTGTCCCTCCCTCCTAGGCCCCTTAGCACAATTTATTACCTCTAGAGGGAACTCTAAGCTCCATGAAGCCCCTGGGGACAACATAAGCCACTTACCACTCTGGCGTCCTCTGGTGGCCTCCTCTGGAACCCTGGGTGGGGTATGGGTTGTTTTGTCTTGTTCTTGTTCTTGGTGTACTGTTTTTGTCTTTGGTGGTGTATGTTTATCTCATTTTTATTCTAGACTAGGTTCACCAGTTCAGTGGCGTGCAGCCCGTGCACACCTCAGCACTCTGTGCTTGAGTCTTATCTCCTAACCTAACCCTAACCCTAACCCTAACCCTAACCCTAACCCTAACCCTAACCCCTAACCCTAACCCCTAACCCTAACCCCTAACCCCTAAACCCTAACCCTAACCCTAACCCTAACCCTAACCCTACCCCTAACCCTAACCCTAACCCTAACCCTAACCCTAACCCTAACCCCTAACCCTAACCCTAACCCTAACCCTAACCCTAACCCTAACCCACCCCTCTCAGGGGACCAGGGCTGGGGGGGAAGGACAGAGGGGCCCTACCCCTCTCAGGGGACCAGGGCTGGGGGGAAGGACAGAGGGGCCCCACCCCTCTCAGGGGACCAGGGCTGGGGGGAAGGACAGAGGGGCCCTACCCCTCTCAGGGGACCA
>NW_028176149.1:32500-100000 GCF_949987555.1 Borostomias antarcticus
GCGCATATGCGCGTGTGTTGACGGGGGTTACGCTCCCCTCTCTGTGCCGTTTAACCATGCTTCAGAGCCTGCCACCCCCTGCAGACTGTTGCCTTCCTTGGCTGTTCTCACTCCCTGGGTATCGCCCTGCCGGCCGACTGCTAACAAGCGTATGTGGGACTGGGTATTGACGGGGGAGCGCTCCCCCGCCGAGTGATCCATCGTTCGGGCCTGAGAGGGACGGGGGACCGCTGCCCCCTCCCACAGACTACCATCTTTCGGGCTCCATCTTTCGGGCTGACCGGCCGGGGGAAGCGGTGCCGCTGCCTTTCCCCCCGCAGCACTACGGGGGGTTAAGATTTGAGCACCACCGTGACCGAACCGCTCTCCCTCGTACTTCTCGTACGGATCTGACTTTCCTCCCCGGCTCCGTTCCCGAGCCGGGGCTCCATCTCGGGGTTGAGGACGCAGCCCCTCGGCCTCCTCTTCCATTCCCCCATTGGAACCCAGTCATTGAGACTCTGCCCAATTTACAACCCGCCGATACGTGTTCGAAATAGTACAGACCCCTTCTCAGATTTACCCGGAGCCCGAAAAAATCCCGGGGAGAGGCCGCCCGGGATTCCCGGGTGAGCTCCCGGGGAGCCGATTCTCCCCCGCCTATGGGGATTTAAAGCAGTGCTTTATTTTCGGTGGTGCGGTTCCTCCCATATGTCGTTCTGTGGGTCCCCTCCACCGGGGACTTTGTCAATTTTTCAGCCAAAGCTGGACTTTGTCATTTTTTCAGCCCAGTTTGGACTCTGCCATTTTTCCGGCCGAGGCTGGACTTTGTCATTTTCTCCACATGGAACTTTGTGGCCCTGGTCATCCCGATAACTTAAAGAGGCTGGACTTTGCCATTTTCCCACCTTAAGAGAGTCATAGTTACTCCCGCTTTATTGAATTTCTTCACTTTGTGGCCCTGGTCATCCCGATAACTTAAAGAGACTGGACTTTGCCATTTTCCCACCGACCGACCGTCTGCTATAAAAGCTGGCCGGGCGGAAGACCTCCCAAGGCGGATCACGTTTGCCAATCGGTCCGTGTTTGTCTCATTAGACGGTCCGTGTTTCACTGTTGAGATTGCCCTGGTCCGTAGGGCACCGTAGGGACTAGAGTCATGGGTAAAAATTTCGCTTTTGAGGGTCTCCCCCCTCGGGGTACAAGACCCAAGCGAGTTCCCCTGACTTTGGCTGGTTCTTCATTTTTCAAAAACCAGGTTTCTGAAACCGTGCCGACTGTTGGTCGAAATAGTACAATCATTCTTCCATTGGGACGTCTAGCAATTTTTCTTGAAAGTTTTGAGTCCAGTAACATCGTCCTACATTGCCCATTCATTGTCAATGGGGTGCTTTTTGGTTAGGTTTTTTTTTTTTTTTTTTTATTCTCTGAAAAATGCCCACTGAGGATCGCTCTCAGATGTAAGAGGCTTTAACCTGCTTTTGGGGCCGATGGTTCCAGGGGGGACCGCACAGGGGCTCTACCCGACTTTGGGGACCAGGGCTGGGGGGGAGGACAGAGGGGCCCCACCCCTCTCAGGGGACCAGGGCTGGGGGGAAGGACAGAGGGGCCCTACCCCTCTCAGGGGACCAGGGCTGGGGGGAAGGACAGAGGGGCCCCACCCCTCTCAGGGGACCAGGGCTGGGGGGGAGGACAGAGGGGCCCCACCCCTCTCAGGGGACCAGGGCTGGGGGGAAGGACAGAGGGGCCCCACCCCTCTCAGGGGACCAGGGCTGGGGGGGAGGACAGAGGGGCCCCACCCCTCTCAGGGGACCAGGGCTGGGGGGAAGGACAGAGGGGCCCCACCCCTCTCAGGGGACCAGGGCTGGGGGGGAAGGACAGAGGGGCCCTACCCCTCTCAGGGGACCAGGGCTGGGGGGAAGGACAGAGGGGCCCTACCCCTCTCAGGGGACCAGGGCTGGGGGGAAGGACAGAGGGGCCCCACCCCTCTCAGGGGACCAGGGCTGGGGGGGGAGGATAGAGGGGCCCCACCCCTCTCAGGGGACCAGGGCTGGGGGGGAGGACAGAGGGGCCCCACCCCTCTCAGGGGACTAGGGCTGGGGGGAAGGACAGAGGGGCCCTACCCCTCTCAGGGGACCAGGGCTGGGGGGAAGGACAGAGGGGCCCCACCCCTCTCAGGGGACCAGGGCTGGGGGGGAGGACAGAGGGGCCCCACCCCTCTCAGGGGACCAGGGCTGGGGGGGAGGACAGAGGGGCCCCACCCCTCTCAGGGGACCAGGGCTGGGGGGAAGGACAGAGGGGCCCTACCCCTCTCAGGGGACCAGGGCTGGGGGGAAGGACAGAGGGGCCCCACCCCTCTCAGGGGACCAGGGCTGGGGGGAAGGACAGAGGGGCCCTACCCCTCTCAGGGGACCAGGGCTGGGGGGAAGGACAGAGGGGCCCCACCCCTCTCAGGGGACCAGGGCTGGGGGGGAGGACAGAGGGGCCCCACCCCTCTCAGGGGACCAGGGCTGGGGGGGAGGACAGAGGGGCCCCACCCCTCTCAGGGGACCAGGGCTGGGGGGAAGGACAGAGGGGCCCTACCCCTCTCAGGGGACCAGGGCTGGGGGGAAGGACAGAGGGGCCCCACCCCTCTCAGGGGACCAGGGCTGGGGGGGAGGACAGAGGGGCCCCACCCCTCTCAGGGGACCAGGGCTGGGGGGGAGGACAGAGGGGCCCCACCCCTCTCAGGGGACCAGGGCTGGGGGGAAGGACAGAGGGGCCCTACCCCTCTCAGGGGACCAGGGCTGGGGGGAAGGACAGAGGGGCCCCACCCCTCTCAGGGGACCAGGGCTGGGGGGGAGGATAGAGGGGCCCCACCCCTCTCAGGGGACCAGGGCTGGGGGGGAGGACAGAGGGGCCCCACCCCTCTCAGGGGACCAGGGCTGGGGGGAAGGACAGAGGGGCCCTGGATGGATCTGGTGTGTTTGTACGTCACTAACCTCCTTCCTTCCTCCCGTCATCAGACAAGGATGAAGAGCTGCTGGGAGAGGACTACTGACTGTAAGTTGCTGCCGTTTATTGTGTGTACTAGTGAATGTGTCTTCATGAGAATATTGGTTACATCCAAATACCTCTGATAAATCACTCTCTGATTTTTAAAATACTGTGAGTGTTGACTTCTGCTATGATGGAAACCCCATTGAATGTGACATTACAACACCACCCACTCCATTTGTTTCCTGTGTATTAGGAAAGAATTCCAATTAATCAGTTCATCATTGTGGTCTTTACCTTTTGTCATTCAAATGAACATGTTTTCTTTCATACACCTTACAATGAAAACAGTCGGTTTAACCCTGCCTGGACTGGCAAATCCTTGTTTATTCTACTGCCATCTCGCCGAACATTGTTTTTACATGTTTCATTTGAAATGAGTTAATGAATATTCGGAGGCACCACATTGAGAAACTTCCCGCACAAACCTTCCTGAGGGATCACAGCAGTCATGGATGAGCTGATAAATGACGACAAACTTAGCATAACGTCGCTGTTAAAAATGTACATCTGACATGTCAACTATTCACGCATTCGTTATGTTCCTTCACTGTGCGGTAGGAGGTGTTGGGCTATGCCTGTGTGCAGTGGCATGCACAGACATTTTGGGTGTCAGGTGCTCAGTGAAAAAAAAGGGGTGGAGATGAGAATCAAACCTGCAAACTCGTCCCTTTCGGCCTCAATCACCGATTTGAGTGTGAAGCAGGTCGTTCATGTGAATCGTGTCCGGGGAGTTGTAATAAAAGTAGGGAGGAGAGTTGATCAGTAGACCGACCCCTCCGTGTGCAGGCAGAGAACCAGGCTGGAAGAGTTTACACATGTCCTGTTATCAAGCTCCCTATTAGCTTTGGGTTTCAATCTGAACTAGGGCTGCGAGCAGCAGTGAGCGGGCCCTCGCACCCCACGCGAGTCGGGGTGCGGCGCCGTTCAAGGCTGTGCTATTTCGGTGTCCAATACTGAGAGAAACTTCCTGTCAACAGTAGGTGGCGCTCTAAGCGTGACTCAATACCGATGCATAGATGTGTTCAGGACGGTACCTTGATGAGGCCTGAGAAAGGTTGAGTAAATCAGACAATGTATGTAGGAGTTATGATGACTTCCTGCTTGACCTGTAGGCGGCGCTATAAGTATGACACAATACTGACCTACAGATGTGTTCAGGATGTGACCTTCATCAACCCTGAGCAATTTGGAGTAAATGGGATAACGTATGTAGGAGCTATGACGACTTCCTGTTTCACCAGTAGGTGGCGCTGTAGGTATGACGCAATACTGACTTACAGAAGTGTTCAAGATGCGACCTTCATCAAGCATGAGCAATTTGGAGTAAATCGGATAACATATGTAGGAGTTATGAGTACCTCCTGTTTCACCAGTAGGTGGCGCTGTAAGTGTGACTCAATACCGACGCATAGATGTGTTCAGAAGGTGACCTTCATGAAGCGTCAACAATTTGGTGCAAATCGGATGATGTATGCAGGAGTTATGAGGACTTCCTGTTTCACCAATAGGTAGCGCTATAAGTATGACGCAATACTGACACAAAGATGTGTTCAGGACAGAACCGTCATGAAGCGTGAGATATATCGGACAAATTGGATAATGTATGTAGGAGTTATGAGGACTTCCTGTTTCACCAATAGGTGGCGCTCTAAGTATGATGCAATACTGACACATAGATGTGTTCAGGACAGAACCGTCATGAAGCGTGAGATATATCGGACAAATTGGATAATGTATGGAGGAGTCTTAGGACTTCCTGTTTCACCAATAGGTGGCGCTATAAGTATGATGCAATACTGACACATAGATGTGTTCAGGACAGAACCGTCATGAAGCGTGAGATATATCGGACAAATTGGATAATGTATGGAGGAGTTATGAGGACCTCCTGTTTCACCAATAGGTGGCGCAATAAGTATGATGCAATACTGACACAAAGATGTGTTCAGGACAGAACCGTCATGAAGCGTGAGATATATCGGACAAATTGGATAATGTATGTAGGAGTTATGAGGACTTCCTGTTTCACCAATAGGTGGCGCAATAAGTATGATGCAATACTGACACATAGATGTGTTCAGGACAGAACCGTCATGAAGCGTGAGATATATCGGACAAATTGGATAATGTATGGAGGAGTTATGAGGACTTCGTGTTTTATGGCGAAATGTCAAATTTTGGCGGGGCGCAAAGGCAAGGGTGTTTGGTGAAAACTCAATTTTTTTAAAAACTCTTGATCACAAAGGTCTTAAGATGAAGCTGACCCGATATGAAGTTGATCGGAAGAAATCTGTAGGAGGAGTTCGTCGAAAGTACGAGGCATGGAAATGGTCAAAACAAGGACAAAATGGCACATTAAGAGCAAAATGGCGGACTTCCTGTTGCATGTTTGGTATAGCTCCAAGAGACATTTTAGTGTGGCTCGATGAAATACATATGCCCACCGAATTTCGTTCGCCTACATCAAACTGAAAGGTGGGGCTCGCCATTTTAAACTTTCCAGGGGGCGCTCTTGAGCCGTTTTGCCACGCCCATTTCCGTCACCAATAAAATATCTGATTTTCACCGGGACTGATGTATCTGCAAAGTTTCATCCGTTTTCATCGATGTTTAGGCCGCCAAAAAGGCATTTGTTTGGGGAGAAGAAGGAGAAGGAGGAGAATAATAATAATCCTTCGAGTTTCAATAGGGCCTCGCACCGCCAGTGCTCGGGCCCTAAATATTGCCAAGTGCTTTTGCCTTTGGCTCTCAGTCTCACTTTCGTCTTCCTACGCGAATGTTTGCAAACTATTTTAAACTTCACAGAAGCGGCTGTAAGTTAGAAACGCGCGTTGTCATCATGTCTGTTTATGTTTAATGCAAACAATTTTAAATGTTCTTCAAAAGCCGTTCAAATTTAAGCAGAACAGACACTTGTAAAATGATAAATGTCCTGAGTGTAGGCTAATTTCCCTCTGGCGTTGAGGTCACCAGCAGCACTAAAAGGCGGATTTGCGAGGAAGTAGGTAGTGATGGCGACTGGAGAAAAGAGGCTTTCTGAAACACCGAGGCTTCGAGGCACATTGCATAATAGATTCATTAGGTCTATTCAGGCCCCATAAATGCTTTATACACTACTGACACCTGCTGGCGAAGATAATTGAGAGCACCCATTATGGATTACATGGAAACTGAGCCCTGTAACATTACTGAATGAACTGATTGAACTGATTTTGATTGACAACATGACCACTGATTGTCATCTGGCCACACCTGTAGTAATTGATCTGTGCTGCATGTAAACCAAGGGAAGTGAAGAAGGTATTGTCTGATGTGTCTTGATTTATCACCCTGACTCTGCAATACAGTTGAGTTGAACTGAGGAGCAGTAGAGTCCTAGCTGTAGGATAGTTGAACAAACTGACTCATCTTCATCTGCCTGGACCCACGACGAAGATGTGTTAAAACAACTCTTCTATTGCTGGGTCAGTGGCTATAATTGAGCAAAGGAATAGCCAGCCAGTAGCCCGCACTAAACACTGAGGACATATTAGAGGTGGATGGATGGATGACGTTAATGATCCCTCTAGGGGGAAATTTGGTGATTCAGCAGTGGAAAATATTAGAGCAACGTTGTAAATGCAGATCCAGAATATGCATAGTAGTGGAATATAGTGTTGTTCCCAGTGAGCTCTGGTGCACTCTGACAACCAGGACCACGTTCCTGCTCCTTCTACTCACTGAGCTGCCCAGTCTCTCTGACAACCAGGACCACGTTCCTGCTCCTTCTACTCACTGAGCTGCCCAGTCTCTCTGACAACCAGGACCACGTTCCTGCTCCTTCTACTCACTGAGCTGCCCAGTCTCTCTGACAACCAGGACCACGTTCCTGCTCCTTCTACTCACTGAGCTGCCCAGTCTCTCTGACAACCAGGACCACGTTCCTGCTCCTTCTACTCACTGAGCTGCCCAGTCTCTCTGACAACCAGGACCACGTTCCTGCTCCTTCTACTCACTGAGCTGCCCAGTCTCTCTGACAACCAGGACCACGTTCCTGCTCCTTCTACTCACTGAGCTGCCCAGTCTCTCTGACAACCAGGACCACGTTCCTGCTCCTTCTACTCACTGAGCTGCCCAGTCTCTCTGACAACCAGGACCACGTTCCTGCTCCTTCTACTCACTGAGCTGCCCAGTCTCTCTGACAACCAGGACCACGTTCCTGCTCCTTCTACTCACTGAGCTGCCCAGTCTCTCTGACAACCAGGACCACGTTCCTGCTCCTTCTACTCACTGAGCTGCCCAGTCTCTCTGACAACCAGGACCACGTTCCTGCTCCTTCTACTCACTGAGCTGCCCAGTCTCTCTGACAACCAGGACCACGTTCCTGCTCCTTCTACTCACTGAGCTGCCCAGTCTCTCTGGGAGGAGCTGGACAGGTTTCTGAGGGAGGCAGCTTCTCTCATGACAGTGGAGAGTGTGTGTTGTGTGTGTGTGTGTGTGTGTGTGTGTGTGTGTGTTGTGTGTTTCGCCACCTACATCGTGTGATGTGCGTGTGTCTCACCGCATGACAAATAAAGATGTTTGTTTTTTGTTGTTGACATCATGTTGTCACTGAGCTGTTCTGGGACTGTTGTGCCATAAGAGCGTCATGCTGTATGTGAAAAAGATGCACATTCATCTCTGCTTTATAAACCATCAACCTACCAATGGATCTATTAATAATTTGACTGCTTTTCAGGGGCACCGCCTCTAAAATGAGTCTCTCTGTGGAGAGAGGAGGAGAACACTGCCTCTAAAATGAGTCTCTCTGGAGAGAGAGAGGAGGAGAACACTGCCTCTAAAATGAGTCTCTCTGGAGAGAGAGAGGAGGAGAACACTGCCTCTAAAATGAGTCTCTCTGGGGAACATCACACGGACACCAAAGCTAAGAGGTAAGATGAGAATCCAGAACTGTTCATGACTGGTCTCCACCTCAGAGCTCAGCAGTGATATGATGACATCATCTTTAGTCAGAATACATGAGAGACTGAAGGTCTCTCTCTGTTGTGTTGAAGCTCAATCCAGCAGGAGAGACCACCCTCACCTGTACCCAGCTGTATGTCCATGAAGAGTGACAGGTCTATGGATCCACCAATCAGCTTCATAGAAGGAGATCTTACCACTGAGTCACGGTAGGAACTTCAGATTGTTGTTATTAAACTGTTTTATACTAAAACATAAACTGCACCAACATCTATGATTACCTCTGTAGTCATTCATTATTAACCTCTACCTTCAGCTCAACTTATAGACCCTACTGTGCATTTCCTGGCTCATATTGACCAGATTCTTATCAACCTTGTCAAAGTAGTCATCAATTAATATTCACCCTCTCAAATTACCTCAGTGAGTGAGATGTTGGTATGTGGGGTTTGGTGTCTAATCTCATGACTTGCTCACCACTCTAACTTATGAAAAGCAATACCGTTGCACACCAGCACTAGAGGGCAGGCATGAGGAAAACATGTCCTGCTTTAGACAGCTCTATCTCAAGAAGAATAAATGTCACAGCTTAGATATTTACACGTTAGGAATCCTGGGAACCATAGGAGAAACTGTAGTGACAAGTTAGAAAACGGGTATGAATTTAAAAGCACCAACTGCCACCAGGGTGGAGTACTGTGGATGACATTCACACAAACTTGTTAGTTAGCTTTGACAACCGTAGGACAATACCAGTGGCATCTGCATAATGTAGATCTCAACCCAGATCCTGCAGAGCTAATTATTAATAGATATAGTTCTCACCAACTGATTAATGCAGATGCTAATTAATTGTCCATTAAATGATGTACTATTCTTGTGCTGTTATTTCATATCCTGTAATGAAGGAGAGATGCTAGTTTCCTCTTTATTGAGACAGTAGGGGTGAGGGGGGTGAGGAGAAGGGGAGACACAGGGGAGAAGGCTGTAGCAGGATCAAACCCACCCTACCAGGAGGGGAAATGTGCTTCTGAGACAGGGGGGTGTTAAAAATCCTAAAAGAGCCGACCAACTCTCTGTCCCTCCTGGCTGCCCAGCCACTGTCCCACCCACCCAGGTGTAGAGGGCGGAGCTTCACCTGTAAAGAGGTCAAAGGTTACCCAGCATCTCCTGTGTGTTCTTACCGACACCCACCTTGATAGCCATCCTTTCCCACTCAGACATTCCTCCAATCTTTTTCATGGTTCATATTGAACCACTGATGTTATTTAATAAAGGTGACATCTATCTATCTATCTATCTATCTATCTATCTATCTATCTATCTATCTATCTATCTATCTATCTATCTATCTATCTTTCTATCTATCTATCTATCTACTGTATCTATCTCTCTCTCTCTCTCTCTCTCTCTCTCTATCTACCCGTCTCTCTCTCTCTCTCTCTCAATCTCTCTCTCTGTATGTCTCTAAATCTCTGTCTCTGTGTGACTCCTTGTATCTCTCTGTCTCTCAGAGCTGTTCAGCTGACTATACACCAAACTTGACTTCTGAATCCTAGCCCCATCTCTAGCAGAACACACACACACCCACACACACACACACACACACACACACACACACACCACTAGATGGCCCTAGATAGAGATATTCATAAATCCTTTTCACATGAGTCCAAACCCCCACCAACACCCACTAACGTGTGTTTAGTCTTCAGTGGTGAAGGGAACACTCATCATTCAGTCTCATGTCTGCTGACTCTGCAGTAGACACGGGTATTTCTCAGCTCCAGCTCTCATCAGCAGTGATGTAAACACCAACCCCGGGTAGACACGCTGATTTACACCCCTTGTCCTGAGCGGTGATGACCTGCGTTGTTGTTGCATGTGTCCTTGTCCAGATGAGCAGCTTTTGCCTCCTGCTACTTTGTAGATCGCAAGTGACCGTTTTGTTCATTTAATTACGTGTGGGCAGATGTCATCATGTGTAGGCTTGTATGGGGTGAAGTTACTTTCATATGGGCGTCTTTTTCATGGTTCATATTGATTTACATTTCCACTCCAACAAACACAGCAGTTCCAGCTGATAATACTCTGGTGATGTCTCTGTGTCTTTGACAGGATCAAACAGCAGAGACCAGCCTCACCTGGACCCAGCTGTGTGTCCATGAAGAGTGACAGGTCTATGGGTCTACCTCTCAACTTCAGTGATGGAAAGACCCTCGATGAGAAAAGGTGAATATGAACCACTGATGTTATTTAACAAAGGTGACATGTTATTCTATAAAAGGATTCAAACATTAAGATTTGCATCATATCATGTTTATCATAAAAATCAAGTATGAAAGATCGGTGGAGCCATCCTTTTCAGAGAAGGAGTTTATCAAATAAGTAATAGATGACGTCTGGAAAAGAAGAGTCTGACAGTGTGTTCAGAATCCCCAGGTGAAGCTGAGGGGTTTTCTAACACACTGAAGGGCTCTTGTTTTAACATAATGACCGGCTGGCCATACGTTACTACTTACCACTGAACCCCAAACTGCTCCCAGTGAGCAGGCTAGCGCCTTGCATGGCAGATACCACCATTGGTGTGTGAATGAGAGGCCATTGTATAACACTTTGGATAAAAGCGTTATATAAGTGCAGTCCATTTACCATTTACCATGTACACAATATTCTACTGATCCTGTAATATGAGTCCTAAAGGGATAGAGGATGTATAATATAGTGCTGGTCCTGTAATATGAGTCCTAAAGGGATAGAGGATGTATAATATAGTGATGGTCCTGTAATATGAGTCCTAAAGGGATAGAGGATGTATAATATAGTGCTGGTCCTGTAATATGAGTCCTAAAGGGATAGAGGATGTATAATATAGTGATGGTCCTGTAATATGAGTCCTAAAGGGATAGAGGATGTATAATATAGTGATGGTCCTGTAATATGAGTCCTAAAGGGATAGAGGATGTATAATATAGTGCTGGTCCTGTAATATGAGTCCTAAAGGGATAGATGATGTATAATATAGTGATGGTCCTGTAATATGAGTCCTAAAGGGATAGAGGATGTATAATATAGTGCTGGTCCTGTAATATGAGTCATAAAGGGATAGAGGATGTATAATATAGTGCTGGTCCTGTAATATGAGTCCTAAAGGGATAGAGGATGTATAAAATAGTGCTGGTCCTGTAATATGAGTCCTAAAGGGATAGAGGATGTATAATATAGTGCTGGTCCTGTAATGAGTTCTAAAGGGATAGAGGATGTATAATATAGGTCTGGTCCTGTAATATGAGTCCTAAAGGGATAGAGGATGTATAATATAGTGCTGGTCCTGTAATATGAGTGAGCAGAGAGACTGTGCTGGCGGGGCCGTCAGGGTCCGTCTGCAGGAGAGGGAGCTGAGCGCACGGTGAACAGGGGGACTCTGGGGAGGTGGAGGTGGAGAGGCTGGAGTCATAACAGGTGTTGGGCTGGTGGAGGAGGACCCAAGAGCAGACATGATAGGCGTAGGGGGACAAGGGACAAGCCCACATTGGGGCACGTTTATTGGTCAGGCAGAAACGTGGTAGTCAGACAGGCGTGGGGTTCAGGGAGGAACATGGTTCTCCAGGCAAGGTTCAGGCAGGAACGGGTTCTCCAGGCAAGGTTCAGGCAGGAACGTGGTTCTCCAGGCAAGGTTCAGGCAGGAACGTGGTTCTCCAGGCAAGGTTCAGGCAGGAACGTGGTTCTCCAGGAAAGGTTCAGGCAGGAACGTGGTTCTCCAGGCAAGGTTCAGGCAGGAACGTGGTTCTCCAGGGAAGGTTCAGGCAGTAGCAGGGAGGTCAGACTAGGACAAAGGAAAACAAAAAGGGTGAGGTAGGGTTTGGATGAATGCAGGTTAGGTTAAAGCTAGAGACGTGATGCCCACTAGGTTGGTCAGCGATCTGGCACCGACTGCTGAGTAGCCCGGCTTCTTAACCTGGCTGAGATGGGTTGATTGGTGACGTCAGCCAGGTGTGGAGTGGGACCACGCCCGGCTCATGGCTGAGGCTGATTGGTGATGTCAGGCAGGTGTGGAGTGGGACCACGCCCGGCTCATGGCTGAGGCTGATTGGTGATGTCAGGCAGGTGTGGAGTGGGACCACGCCCGGCTCATGGCTGAGGCTGATTGGTGATGTCAGGCAGGTGTGGAGGGGGACCACGCCCGGCTCGTGGCTGAGACTGATGAGAGCGCAGTTCCCGCTGCGCCCTCTGGGACGTACCAGGAGAATCTGAGTCAGGGTCAGAGGGCGTGGTAGAGGGACGAAGGCGGGGCTGGCGAGGCGGGGGCGTGACAACAGGTAGTTTTGAGTGATATTGTAATGCTTTCTGGTTATAATAGAATATCACTACTGGAGCTGTTTAATCCAAAAAGGCGCAATGCTTCCTGCAGTTGGGTTGGATGGAGGTGCTGGTTCTGGGAGGAGCAACATTCTGTCTGGTGATATTGTAGGAATGGAGCAGAAGACCACTGCAGTGAAGATTAGGCCTACACAACTTTCCCATGACAGTGCTTTGCAGAAATTATAATTCTTTGGTGTTGAATTATAAAAGGAAGATAGAAACTTGACTGACTTAATATCTTAACCCACCAGTGAAATGTAATTGACTTCAATCACAAGTCATACAAACCTCACAAACATCAAGTCGTATAATAACACAATAGCCCCTATATGCACAATGCTACAATACAAGGCCTCTGAACACGTGATTCCGTACACAGGTGTGTTTGATCAAACCAAGATGAGGTCATTGTGAGAAGTAGGCTGTGTTTTCTAGAATACATTCATGACATAAAACTGTATTGGTACTGTAGGTTTACATCTGTATTGACCCAGATACAACATGACATAAAATGAAGACATACTTATAAAACGGGGAGGTTCTCAAGTATTAATAATATCATTAGGAGACATTGGCTGCAACCTGGACCTACACACCTCCAGAGTCCTGAAGCGCGGAAGATTGTGTCCGACCCCTCCCAGTACTGGAAATGTAGTGATCGAGCTACAAGACAAAGGGGGAAATTATGAAAGTGATTAATAATAATAAAACAGCACAAATGACATCATTAGCGGTAGACCTACAGCATATTGAATGTAGTTTGAGTGAGAGAATAAGCAGGAGAAACCCTCTGACTTCTAACCAACGTAACGCTGCTTAAATACAACACAGCAGCACTCACAACACTTCTGGTAGCTTAGGCTCTCACTCCAGAAACCTTGCAGTGCAGTTTAATGCCAGGGAAGGGTCCATTATTATGGTTGAATCCAGTGCGCTGTGCAGGTTAGTGTCTGTCTGTCTGTCCGTCCGTCCGTCCTCTCTCTCTCTCTCTCTCTCTCTCTCTCTCCCCCTCTCTCTCTCTCTCTCTCAAAGCTGTTCAGCTCGCTATACATCAAATCTGAATACCAAATCCTAGCCCAACTCTAGCAGCACACTCTCTCTCTCTCTCTCACACACACACACACACACACACACACACATACACACACACACACATACACACACCACTAGATGGCCCTTGATAGAGATATTCATAAATCCTTTTAAAATTAGTCTGAACCTTTTCATGGTTCATATTGATTTACTTTTCCAGTCCAACAAACACAGCAGTTCCAGCTGATAATACTCTGGTGATGTCTCTGTGTCTTTGACAGGATCAAACAGCAGAGACCAGCCTCACCTGGACCCAGCTGTGTGTCCATGAAGAGTGACAGGTCTATGGCTCTTCCTCCCACGTTCAGTGATGGAAAGACCCTCGATGAGAAAAGGTAAATATGAACTACTGATGTTATTTAATAAAGGTGACATGTTAGAGTTATTCTGTTAAATGAAGTAAACATTAAGATTTACATAATAACATGTTCATCATAAAAGGATCTATCAATCCTTTTCAGAGTACTAGAGTATACAGTAGCAGCTAATAATGTCATAAACTACCAATGATGTAATACTGTAGCTACCAATACTGTAATAATTGTAGCTTTTTTATCATACTAAAAACTATCAACTGTTACTTCAGTAACACTCTTACCGGTTAATCTAATCTACAGTATCTATCTTATCTATACTGTATCTATCTATCTAATCTACTGTATCCATCTATCCTTCTCCCTCTCTTTCTTCTCTTTCTCTGTCTCTCTGTATGTCTCAAACTATCTCTGTGACTCCTTGTGTTTCTCTCTCTCTCTCTCTCTCTCTCTCTCTCTCTCTCATGTCTCTCTCTCTCTCATGTCTCTCTCTCTCTCTCATGTCTCTCTCTCTCTCTATCTCATGTCTCTCTCTTATGTCTCTCTCTCTCATGTCTCTCGCTCTCTCTCTCTCTCTCATGTCTCTCTCTTATGTCTCTCTCTCGTCTCTCTCTCTCTCTGTTCAGCTGACTATACCAAATCTGTCTCATAAATCCTAGCCCCAACTCTAGCAGCACTCACACACTCTCTCTCACTCTCTCTCTCTCTCACTCTCTCTCACTCTCTCTCTCTCTCACTCTCTCTCACTCTCTCTCTCTCTCTCTCTCTCTCATGTCTCTCTCTCTCTCATGTCTCTCTCTCTCTCTCATGTCTCTCTCTCTCATGTCTCTCTCTCTCTCTATCTCATGTCTCTCTCTTATGTCTCTCTCTCTCATGTCTCTCGCTCTCTCTCTCTCTCTCATGTCTCTCTCTTATGTCTCTCTCTCGTCTCTCTCTCTCTCTGTTCAGCTGACTATACCAAATCTGTCTCATAAATCCTAGCCCCAACTCTAGCAGCACTCACACACTCTCTCTCACTCTCTCTCTCTCTCTCTCTCTCTCTCTCTCTCTCTCTCTCTCTCTCTCTCTCTCTCTCTCTCTCTCTCTCTCTCTCACTCTCTCTCACTCTCTCTCTCTCTCACTCTCTCTCACTCTCTCTCTCTCACTCTCTCTCACTCTCTCTCACACACACACACACACACACACACACACACACACACACACACACACACACCACTAGTTGGTCCTTGATAGAGACAGTCTTAAATCTTTTTTACATTATCCCAAAAACCCGCCAACACCCTCTTACCCTGGTGTTCTTACTGTATGAAACATCTCTTAACACACATGGTTCCTCTGTCCCTGCAGTGAGGGGAGCAGGGCAGCCCTGACTGAGGATCAGTCCAGGTGTGCTGTGTGTGAGCAGATGCTGAGGGACCCAGTCCTCACCTCCTGTGGACACAGGTTCTGCAGAGCCTGCATCACTTCCTACTGGCAGCAGCCTGGTCCATCAGCAGACCACGCCTGCCCCCAGTGTAGAGAGAGACCCAGAACACCACCTGGTCCATCAGCAGACCACGCCTGCCCCCAGTGCAGAGAGAGACCCAGAACACCACCTGGTCCATCAGCAGACCACGCCTGCCCCCAGTGTAGAGAGAGACCCAGAACACCACCTGGTCCATCAGCAGACCACGCCTGCCCCCAGTGCAGAGAGAGACCCAGAACACCACCTGGTCCATCAGCAGACCACGCCTGCCCCCAGTGCAGAGAGAGACCCAGAACACCACCTGTACTGCAGCCACCCAGAGAGCAGTACGTTCAGAGAAGTGATGAAACAAGTAAGAGATTCACTTGGTAATCTGCTCTCTAACATGATTTAGATCCTCTCACCATCTGTAGAGCTTTGCCATGAATTCATCAACAAGGTCCAAGGCACTCTTCTTGATTAAAAAGCTTTAATTATCGGCTAGTTCATCTTAGAACAGAATAAAATAAAACAGCCAACATGTTTCGGCCATGGGGCCTTCATCAGGGCGAGTTACAAACTAGAGCAAAAGTCAGTAGAAGGCCTTAATAGGCTAAGCAGGCTGCACCCATGGGTGCGGACAGTGATCACAATTCTAGACAGCTGTGTAGCTGGGAACTGGATAAATCATGCTGCCCACAGGAGGGCATCCTTGTCACATTTACATTACTGACATTTGTTCAACACACAAGAGACTCAATACCTAGACTAGAGAAAAGGACAACAGGAAAATACACAAAATCAACATCACTTGTCCTAGGTTACAGTCACATAATGAGAGAAAATAAGAAAATACATATATAATAATCATAATCAATAACCCTTGTAAGCAGAAGAGAGGACTACCAAATTCCTGAAGGTAGAAGATCTATAGGAAAGAAATCATATCTATAGCATCATTCAGCCCTGGGGAACGCAAAGCCTGTAGTCATATTTGTAGTCATATTTGCTATGAATGTTTGTATTCCTGTCAATCTAATTTCTTGTACTTCCTTTCTCTTCTTAGTTGTTAGAGGTCTCCAAAGAGCCGTAGAGGATCATAAAGCCACTTTGAAGAGGAGGTTTGAACATGTGATTGAGGGAATCATAAAGACAGGGAATGCAACCCTCCTCAACAGCATCTACACTGAGCTCTACATCACAGAGGGACAGAGTCAAGGGGTTAATAATGAACATGAGGTTTGGCAACTTGAGAGAGCATCCAGGAAACAAACCACCAGTGACACACCCATCAACTACAATGACATCTTCAAACCCCTGCCTGGTCAAGAGAGACCCATCAAACCCCTGCCTGGTCAAGAGAGACCCATCAAACCCCTGCCTGGTCAAGAGAGAACCATCAAACCCCTGCCTGGTCAAGAGAGACCCATCAGAACTGTGCTGACTGTGGGAGTCCCTGGTATTGGAAAAACCGTCTGTGTGCAGAAGTCAATCTTAGACTGGGCTGAAGGAAAGGCAAATCAAGATGTGGAAGTCATGTTTGTGCTTCCTTTCCGGGAGCTGAATTTGATTAGACATGTCCGGTACAGTTTACTCCAACTGCTGAATGTTTTCCACCCAGAACTACACATGGAAGATGCAGAGCAACTTGCTGTCTCTAAAGCAACGTTCATCTTTGATGGTCTGGATGAGAGCCGACTGCCCCTAGACTTCAGAAAGAACCAGACCTGCTGTCATGTCACAGAGTCAACCTCAGTGGATGTGCTGCTGACCAACCTCATCCAGGGGAATCTGCTCCCCTCTGCTCTCCTCTGGATAACCTCCCGACCTGCAGCAGCCAATCAGATCCCTTCTGAGTGTGTTGACCGGGTGACAGAGGTACAAGGGTTCAATGACGCACAGAAGGAGGAGTACTTCATGAAGAGAATCAGTGATGAGAACCTGGCCAGAAGAATCTTCTCACACATCAAGACATCAAGGAGCCTCTACATCATGTGTCACATACCAGTCTTCTCTTGGATTTCTTCCACAGTCCTTGAGCACATGCTTAGTACAGAGAAGCAAGGAGAGATGCCCAAGACCTTGACTGAGATGTACACACACTTCCTGCTCATTCAGACGAAGCTGAAGAACCAGAAGTATCAAGGGGAAATCAAGACTGACCAGGAGGAGCTCTTGAGGGCCGACAGGGAAGTTCTCCTGAAGCTGGCAAAGCTGGCGTTTGACCATCTGGAGAAGGGCAACCTCATGTTCTATGAAGAAGACCTGAAAGAGTGTGGCCTCGATGTCCAAGAGGCAGCAGTGTTCTCAGGAGTTTGCACAGCAATCTTCAAAGAAGAGTCAGTGCTTTTTCAGAGGGCAGTCTACTGCTTTGTGCATCTGAGCATTCAGGAGTTTTTCTCAGCGGTCTACATTTACCATTGTTACACAACCAAGAACATGGAGGCACTGGAGCCCTTCCTTAAAAGGAAGACCAAATCTGTGTCCAAGGAGCTGGCTCCGTTTGAGCTACTGAAGAAGCGCTTCCTTGCTGCGTTGCCATGGAGGAGGAGGAGGGAGGAGCCTCCGGATGAGCTGTCTCTGAATAAGCTGCTGAGGGGGGCGGTACGCAAAGCTTTGCAGAGTGAGAATGGACACCTGGACCTTTTTGTCCGCTTCCTCCACGGCCTCTCTCTGGAGTCCAATCAGAGACTCTTACGAGGCCTGCTGCCTCAGATTGAGAGGAGTCCAGAGAGCATCCAGGAAACAAGCAGATTCCTCAAGAACAGGGGAGATGAGGAGAAGAACATCTCCCCAGAGAGGTGCATCAATCTCTTCCAATGCTTGATGGAGATGAATGACCATTCAGTTCAGCAGGACATCCAAGCTTACATGCAGAAGAAGACATCAACCGAACTGACTCCAATACAGTGCTCAGCGCTGGCCTACATGCTGCAGATGTCAGAGGAGGTTCAGGATGAGCTTGACCTGAACAAATACAACACATCACAGGAGGGGCGGAGGAGACTGATCCCAGCTGTGCAGGTCTGCAGAAAGGCTATGTAAGTATTCATCTTTCTATACAATTTGATCAATCTATTTAACCTTGTCTGTCCCATTGACCCAGAGGTATCTTCTGGAAGGGAGCCCTCCAAACAAAACATGATATAAAACTATAAACACAAAAATACAATTATAGATACAAAACACAAAAAGCTGCTACGCAGCGATGAGGCGGGGCCAGGCAATTTCCGACAAGTTTAGGAGCAATAAGCGAGAGAATAGGAGGATAACAAGAAAGTTGACATTCCAATGTTCATTTTGTACATTCGTATCATATCGTAAAACATTTGTAAAACATTTTGATGCATTGTAAACTCGATTTTGATAATTCAACAATCTGGTCAATGACTTTGTGAATTACAGTCTGAAGATCCAGTGTAGCAAGTTTGGTGTTAATTGATTGAAAAATGTGGGATGAGATATGTTTATACATTTTTAGAGGTTTTGTTTGCTTTTCTTCATAATTGAACATTAACTTCAGCAGCTGTGTACTCAGTCAGTTGTTAGTCATTGTAATCCTCGGCGGGGTTGGGTAGGGTTGCCAACAGCGATGTCTCCGATTTGTGGAGCTTGCGTTGGATTGTGGGTAATGTAGTTTTCTCTGTATGAAGTGTTGGTTTCAGAGGACAGGATTAAACATATTTTTAAAAATTCAATTTCTGAGATAAAATTCTGAAAAAAATCACACTACATCTTGGATATGTGGCCAATGTTGTCACTTTTTTGAGTATGATCAGACATTGATTTGGCGAGAATTAATATGAACTGTATACAGAACTGTCAACAGTAAAACTTTTTGATGTGCTGTGGGCTCAATTTTTCATATTTCAAAGATCTGTGAGGATCGTTTGGTAAGGACAGTCTGAAGATACAGTATATCAATTTTTGTGTCAATTGAACAAAAAATGTGGGAGGATATAGGTTTGATAGGTTTTACAGTTTATGAAAAAATCGGAGTGATGGACTTCAAAATTCCTGCAAGGTCAGAGCATATGAAAGTTTTGTCTCACTTGGGACTACATTCATGTGGTGGTTTTACAGTGATGGCACCTATGGCTGATTTGTTATGATTTTTGTAAGTTTTAAACTTTAGACTATTGCTGTAGCGCCACCTTCAGCTTTATTGACCTACAATGCAGGTTGAGGACTTTGGTTATAGTACTGGAGCTATGTGCAAAGTTTGGTGATTTTA
Organism: Borostomias antarcticus; assembly: GCF_949987555.1. Taxonomy (NCBI): domain Eukaryota; kingdom Metazoa; phylum Chordata; class Actinopteri; order Stomiiformes; family Stomiidae; genus Borostomias; species Borostomias antarcticus. The sequence goes on from NW_028176149.1 coordinate 51,906, forward strand.
TGTCCACGGGAAGTCAGACTTCAGTATAAGATGGAGAATAATAATAATAATAGTAATAATAATAATAATAATAATATAGGCAAATACAATAGGGTTCCGGCAGCTACGCTGCCTGGCCCCTAATAATACAAAAAATCAGATACAAATGAATATAAAATACAATATACAGAATGCACAGTGCTGAGTAAGGTGCTAAACACTTAATGAAAGCAATGATCAGAAAAGATCTGTCCTTTGAATTGGTCCCTGATCTGTCCTTTGAATTGTCCTAATGGACAAAGCTGCCTAATGGACAATTCAAAGCTGCCCTCCTTGTCTCTGTATGTGCACTCTAACCAGAAATGTGTTACTATTCCCTGTTACTTAAACCCCTTACCCCTTACTAAAACAGTTCCCTGTGTTACTAAACCCCTTACCCCTTACTAAAACAGTTCCCTGTGTTACTAAAACCCCTTACCCCTTACTAAAACAGTTCCCTGTTACTAAAACCCCTTACCCCTTACTAAAACAGTTCCCTGTGTTACTAAAACCCCTTACCCCTTACTAAAACAGTTCCCTGTGTTACTAAAACCCCTTACCCCTTACTTAAACAGTTCCCTGTTACTAAAACCCCTTACCCCTTACTAAAACAGTTCCCTGTGTTACTAAAACCCCTTACCCCTTACTAAAACAGTTCCCTGTGTTACTAAACCCCTTACCCCTTACTGAAACAGTTCCCTGTGTTACTAAACCCCTTACCCCTTACTAAAACAGTTCCCTGTGTTACTAAACCTCTTACCCCTTACTAAAACAGTTCCCTGTGTTACTAAAACCCCTTACCCCTTACTAAAACAGTCCCCTGTTACTAAAACCCCTTACCCCTTACTAAAACAGTTCCCTGTGTTACTAAAACCCCTTACCCCTTACTAAAACAAGTCCCTGTGTTACTAAAACCCCTTACCCCTTACTAAAACAGTCCCCTGTTACTAAAACCCCTTACCCCTTACTAAAACAGTTCCCTGTGTTTCTAAACCCCCTTACCCCTTACTAAAACAGTTCCCTGTGTTACTAAAACCTCTTACCCCTTACTAAAACAAGTCCCTGTGTTACTAAACCCCTTGCCCCTTACTAAAACAGTTCCCTGTTACTAAAACCCCTTACCCCTTACTAAAACAAGTCCATGTGTTACTAAAACCCCATACCCCTTACTAAAACAAGTCCATGTGTTACTAAACCCTCTTACCCCTTACTAAAACAGTTCCCTGTGTTACTAAAACCCCTTACCCCTTACTAAAACAGTTCCGTGTTACTAAAACCCCCTACCCCTTACTAAAACAGTTCCCTGTGTTACTAAAACCCCTTACCCCTTACTAAAACAGTTCCCTGTGTTACTAAACCCCCTTACCCCTTCTAAAACAGTTCCCTGTGTTACTAAAACCTCTTACCCCTTACTAAAACAGTTCCGTGTTACTAAAACCCCTTACCCCTTACTAAAACAGTTCCCTGTGTTACTAAAACCCCTTTTCCCTTACTAAAACAGTTCCCTGTGTTACTAAACCTCTTACCCCTTACTAAAACAGTTCCCTGTGTTACTAAAACCCCTTACCCCTTACTAAAACAGTCCCCTGTTACTAAAACCCCTTACCCCTTACTAAAACAGTTCCCTGTGTTACTAAAACCCCTTACCCCTTACTAAAACAAGTCCCTGTGTTACTAAAACCCCTTACCCCTTACTAAAACAGTCCCCTGTTACTAAAACCCCTTACCCCTTACTAAAACAGTTCCCTGTGTTACTAAAACCCCTTACCCCTTACTAAAACAAGTCCCTGTGTTACTAAACCCCTTACCCCTTACTAAAACAGTCCCCTGTTACTAAAACCCCTTACCCCTTACTAAAACAGTTCCCTGTGTTTCTAAACCCCTTACCCCTTACTAAAACAAGTCCCTGTGTTACTAAACCCCTTACCCCTTACTTAAACAGTTCCCTGTTACTAAAACCCCTTACCCCTTACTAAAACAGTTCCCTATGTTACTAAAACCCCTTACCCCTTACTAAAACAGTCCCCTGTTACTAAAACCCCTTACCCCTTACTAAAACAGTTCCCTGTGTTTCTAAACCCCCTTACCCCTTACTAAAACAGTTCCCTGTGTTACTAAACCCCCTTACCCCTTACTAAAACAGTCCCCTGTTACTAAAACCCCTTACCCCTTACTAAAACAGTTCCCTGTGTTTCTAAACCCCTTACCCCTTACTAAAACAAGTCCCTGTGTTACTAAACCCCCTTACCCCTTACTAAAACAGTTCCCTGTTACTAAAACCCCTTACCCCTTACTAAAACAGTTCCCTGTGTTACTAAAACCCCTTACCCCTTACTAAAACAGTTACCTGTGTTACTAAAACCCCTTACCCCTTACTAAAACAGTTCCCTGTGTTACTAAAACCCCTTACCCCTTACTAAAACAGTTACCTGTGTTACTAAAACCCCTTACCCCTTACTAAAACAGGTCCCTGTGTTACTAAAACCCCTTACCCCTTACTAAAACAATTCCCTGTGTTACTAAAACCCCTTAATAAAACAGTTCCCTGTGTTACTAAAACCCCTTACCCCTTACTAAAACAGTTCCCTGTGTTACTAAACCCCTTACCCCTTACTAAAACAGTTCCCTGTGTTACTAAAACCCCTTACCCCTTACTAAAACAGTTCCCTGTGTTACTAAAACCCCTTACCCCTTACTAAAACAGGTCCCTGTGTTACTAAAACCTCTTACCCCTTACTAAAACAGTTCCCTGTGTTACTAAAACCCCTTACCCCTTATTAAAACAGTTCCCTGTGTTACTAAAACCCCTTACCCCTTACTAAAACAATTCCCTGTGTTACTAAAACCCCTTACTAAAACAGTTCCCTGTGTTACTAAAACCCCTTACCCCTTACTAAAACAGTTCCCTGTGTTACTAAAACCCCTTACCCCTTACTAAAACAGGTCCCTGTGTTACTAAAACCCCTTACCCCTTACTAAAACAATTCCCTGTGTTACTAAAACCCCTTACCCCTTACTAAAACAGTTCCCTGTGTTTCTAAACCCCTTACCCCTTACTAAAACAGTTCCCTGTGTTACTAAAACCCCTTACCCCTTACTAAAACAGTTCCCTGTGTTACTAAACCCCTTACCCCTTACTAAAACAGTTCCCTGTGTTACTAAAACCCCTTACCCCTTACTAAAACAGTTCCCTGTGTTACTAAAACCCCTTACCCCTTACTAAAACAGGTCCCTGTGTTACTAAAACCTCTTACCCCTTACTAAAACAGTTCCCTGTGTTACTAAAACCCCTTACCCCTTATTAAAACAGTTCCCTGTGTTACTAAAACCCCTTACCCCTTACTAAAACAATTCCCTGTGTTACTAAAACCCCTTACTAAAACAGTTCCCTGTGTTACTAAAACCCCTTACCCCTTACTAAAACAGTTCCCTGTGTTACTAAAACCCCTTACCCCTTACTAAAACAGGTCCCTGTGTTACTAAACCCCATTGAAATGATCTCATCTTCACTACTTTGTCCCTCATCCATCTACAATATTTACCACCATTCTGAATTTATGACTGGATGAACCACAGTTAAGTTACAAACACAATTTACTATACATATAAAGAGTACTCGCCTATGCTCTACAGCATGATATTTTAGGCAGAGTACTTTTCTCGCCGTCAGCTAGAAATATTTCTGTCTGCTTAATGCAGCTCCTTAAAGCCTCTGGAAACTTGGCTTGAAATAGTAAAAATGCATATATGATAGCAAATGTGTCTCTTTAAGCATCCAAAAACGGCTCATTTTGCTCTCTAGACCATTTCTCAGGAATGTGTGGGCGTGTCAGACAGGGTTTCCGTTAGAGAAAATCGGTACCGGTCAATGTGTCCGGGAAGATTAGACTTTTCCGGACAAACTGGAGAAATTCCGGTCATTATATTATAATATAATATTAGGCCTATTATACTGTAGGTGTTTGTCGCGGTGATTGGCCGTTGTGTAGCTTATATATGGCATTTATTGTCTTATTTCGCATCCGTATGATTAAATGTGTGATAGGCTGTCATGATTCCATGCGCTAGGCCTATAGCCTATGTAATTGCACAGCCACAAAAATAGTCACCTTTGAATTGCGACTGTAGCCTAGAACATGAATGTTTATTTCAATTCATGAATCGGATTTGCGGATGCTCTTTCCAGCTTTAGCCTACCCTTTTTATCAATAAAACAGCATCATTATAACCATGGACATCGCAGTAGGCTATGATGATGAGGAGGACATAACTGTTGAAAAACAACTGATAGGCGGGCTGGGCTAAATACAGAAATGACACAATACATGTCTTGATATATAACATTTTATTTAAAAGTGCAAGAGGTTAGGCAACATGTAGGCTTCTCGTAACATTTTATTTTAAGGCCTGCGGCTGCGCTGATTGGAATTCATAGGCTAGGCCTATAGTCTAATTTCGGCCTTTTATCAGATAGGCTAAAATAGAACAAAACTCTGAAAATAAATATACTGTAGCCTACTTAAATAAAGTGTAAGAACTTACAACGTGCATAGGCTAATTTCCATTCGATATTAATAGGAATTTCCATTTTCGCCTCAAGCTCCGTACCCTGATCAGGCTCTCTCTCGCTTGGTGGCCCGCTAGCCTATAGGCAGGTTTATCTATGGGCCCGCTAGCCTATAGGCAGGTTTATCTATGGGCCCGCTAGCCTATAGGCAGGTTTATCTATGGGCCCGCTAGCCTATAGGCAGGTTTATCTATGGGCCCGCTAGCCTATAGGCAGGTTTATCTATGGGCCCGCTAGCCTATAGACAGGTTTATCTATGGTGGCCCGCTAGCCTATAGGCAGGTTTATCTATGGGCCCGCTAGCCTATAGGCAGGTTTATCTATGGGCCCGCTAGCCTATAGACAGGTTTATCTATGGGCCCGCTAGCCTATAGGCAGGTTTATCTATGGGCCCGCTAGCCTATAGGCAGGTTTATCTATGGTGGCCCGCTAGCCTATAGGCAGGTTTATCTATGGTGGCCCGCTAGCCTATAGGCAGGTTTATCTATGGGCCCGCTAGCCTATAGGCAGGTTTATCTATGGTGGCCCGCTAGCCTATAGGCAGGTTTATCTATGGTGGCCCGCTAGCCTATAGGCAGGTTTATCTATAGTGGCCCGCTAGCCTATAGACAGGTTTATCTATGGTGGCCCGCTAGCCTATAGGCAGGTTTATCTATGGGCCCGCTAGCCTATAGGCAGGTTTATCTATGGGCCCGCTAGCCTATAGGCAGGTTTATCTATGGGCCCGCTAGCCTATAGGCAGGTTTATCTATGGTGGCCCGCTAGCCTATAGGCAGGTTTATCTATGGGCCTGCTAGCCTATAGGCAGGTTTATCTATGGGCCCGCTAGCCTATAGGCAGGTTTATCTATGGTGGCCCGTTAGCCTATAGGCAGGTTTATCTACGGTGGCCTGCTAGCCTATAGGCAGGTTTATCTATGGTGGCCTGCTAGCCTATAGGCAGGTTTATCTATGGGCCCGCTAGCCTATAGGCAGGTTTATCTATGGTGGCCTGCTAGCCTATAGGCAGGTTTATCTATGGGCCCGCTAGCCTATAGGCAGGTTTATCTATGGGCCCGCTAGCCTATAGGCAGGTTTATCTATGGGCCCGCTAGCCTATAGGCAGGTTTATCTATGGGCCCGCTAGCCTATAGGCAGGTTTATCTATGGTGGCCCGCTAGCCTATAGGCAGGTTTATCTATGGTGGCCCGCTAGCCTATAGGCAGGTTTATCTATGGTGGCCCGCTAGCCTATAGGCAGGTTTATCTATGGTGGCCCGCTAGCCTATAGGCAGGTTTATCTATGGTGGCCTGCTAGCCTATAGGCAGGTTTATCTATGGGCCCGCTAGCCTATAGGCAGGTTTATCTATGGTGGCCCGTTAGCCTATAGGCAGGTTTATCTATGGTGGCCCACTAGCCTATAGGCAGGTTTATCTATGGTGGCCTGCTAGCCTATAGACAGGTTTATCTATGGGCCCGCTAGCCTATAGGCAGGTTTATCTATGGGCCCGCTAGCCTATAGACAGGTTTATCTATGGGCCCGCTAGCCTATAGGCAGGTTTATCTATGGTGGCCCGCTAGCCTATAGGCAGGTTTATCTATGGGCCCGCTAGCCTATAGGCAGGTTTATCTATGGTGGCCCGCTAGCCTATAGGCAGGTTTATCTATGGTGGCCCGCTAGCCTATAGGCAGGTTTATCTATGGGCCCGCTAGCCTATAGGCAGGTTTATCTATGGTGGCCCGCTAGCCTATAGGCAGGTTTATCTATGGTGGCCCGCTAGCCTATAGACAGGTTTATCTATGGTGGCCCGCTAGCCTATAGGCAGGTTTATCTATGGTGGCCCACTAGCCTATAGGCAGGTTTATCTATGGTGGCCCGCTAGCCTATAGGCAGGTTTATCTATGGTGGCCCGCTAGCCTATAGGCAGGTTTATCTATGGTGGCCCGCTAGCCTATAGGCAGGTTTATCTATGGGCCCGCTAGCCTATAGGCAGGTTTATCTATGGTGGCCCGCTAGCCTATAGGCAGGTTTATCTATGGGCCCGCTAGCCTATAGGCAGGTTTATCTATGGTGGCCCGCTAGCCTATAGGCAGGTTTATCTATGGGCCCGCTAGCCTATAGGCAGGTTTATCTATGGTGGCCTGCTAGCCTATAGGCAGGTTTATCTATGGGCCCGCTAGCCTATAGGCAGGTTTATCTATGGTGGCCTGCTAGCCTATAGGCAGGTTTATCTATGGGCCCGCTAGCCTATAGGCAGGTTTATCTATGGGCCCGCTAGCCTATAGGCAGGTTTATCTATGGGCCCGCTAGCCTATAGACAGGTTTATCTATGGGCCCGCTAGCCTATAGGCAGGTTTATCTATGGGCCCGCTAGCCTATAGACAGGTTTATCTATGGGCCCGCTAGCCTATAGGCAGGTTTATCTATGGTGGCCTGCTAGCCTATAGGCAGGTTTATCTATGGTGGCCCGCTAGCCTATAGGCAGGTTTATCTATGGTGACCTGCTAGCCTATAGGCAGGTTTATCTATGGTGGCCCGCTAGCCTATAGGCAGGTTTATCTTACGGCTGTTTTTTCATCGCATAGGCCTACTAGTCAATAGCCTACACACAAAATTAATTGGCCTATTCGTTTTTTTTTTATTCAAAAGGAATCATAATATATGGAAATGTAATTTTAGCCTATTGTAGGCCTAATACAATTATGGGGAATTATTTCTCCGGACATTATGACCGGAGAGATTTTAATATATCGGACTTCAACGGATTTTTCCGGAAAAAAACGGTATTACCGGCTAACGGAAACCCAGGTGTCAGATCAGGATTTGATTGACATTTTGATCCGCCAATGACAAACAATCTCATCAAAACTAGCAACGCACTATGCACAGCAACTAAAAGTCCAGCCATATATGTTTGAGCCGTCAGATACTCAAGGATACAGAAATACAGTAGAAGCCCTGCCATCTCCAAATAATTCATTTTAATCGATCACTGAATGGTGAGTTCCAAAATGCTTTTCTATCCATTAGTATAATTAGTTAGCCACAGCTAGTCCTAACCATACTAGCTAGCGCCAACATTATTAGGCTGCTAAGCAGCTACAAAGCACTGAGTTGGCCAGCTAACAATGTTAGATTTCTTTAGAAAAAGGTGAGGTTAACAATAAACATGGAACATTTACTTAAACTTTATCATTAGCAAGTAACTTACATGATCGATCTCTAGGCTCTGGGCATCGGGGAGAGGCTGAAGTGAAGGGAGAGAGAGTACTGCTCCAGCTACAAGACATAGCCGTTGTGCAAAACACATGGCTTTCTGGCAGAATGTAATGAATGAGCGCAGCATATGAAGGTATGTTTCATATGAAGGTATGTTTCATATGAAGGTATGTTTCATATGAAGGTATGTTTCATATGAAGGTATGTTTCATATGAAGGTATGTTTCATATGAAGGTATGTTTCATATGAAGGTATGTTTCCAGACTGCTCCACCACGGCTCACCAAAAACACGGACCACTGTTTCTCTAAATCCAACACAGTTGGAAAACTAAAGAATGACTTGTTGTCATCTCACCGATGAGCACCCAGGGACAGCACAAACAATCATGATGGTGCACAGGGTGGGGAGATAGAGGATAGATAAAAATAGATACCTTAGATGGATAGATAAAAATAGACAAAGATACTAGGCTGGATCAAATAACCCAATGGGACCGAAGGTCGTTCGTATCTCTGGTATCTCTGAAATGTCCGAATGACTGAAACATGTTAAAATGCACCAAATTCAATAAGTGGTACTTGTTACATAAAAACTCATAATAGACCGATAAATACCCTTAATTACTTGTGAAAATGCATCAAAATTGCAATCAAATAGCCAACTAAACTCATATAGCCTAGCCTATAATAGCACTACAGTAGCCTAGAATAAAATAAACTAATTTCCACTTGAGTGCATGCTTTGATCAAATAGCCTACTTTATTCTCAAATGAGGCGTACGCTGCATCGATAGGCTACTGTATTCGCAGAACAAAATGGTATAGCCTAAAAAAAACCAACATTATAACAATTAGAGCAAATGATAATCAATCAATAAATAAATGAATTGACAGACAAGTTGTCGTGTGGCTATTGCAGCCTAAACAACCGATGTAGGCTAAGGCCTAGGCTGTAGGCTATTATTTAACAAATACAGTAGGTCTAGTAGGCTAATCTACATGCCCACAACACGTCTGTGTTCCTGAAGTCCATTAACTGGGAAGATGACTCGATGCTCCTCTGCTTCAGGCTGCTGACGCGCTTTCTGGCTACCAAGGAATGCAGCTCTCGCGCAGCAGACTCGTTTGCGTTTTGTGCTCGACATTAGAACAAAGAAATGAAACATGACAGTAGGCTACAGCCTACAGGCAACATGTAGGTCTACATACAGTTCTGTTTTTATTCACAGTAGGATACAGTACATGTTTATTATGACAGATTTAAATGCAAGTAGGCCTACAGTACTGTAATGAAAATCCCACCAGTAACCAGATAGCAGGCTCAAAAAAAAAAAGAAGAAGTTTTTTAAGCCTGTCCGGTAGACCGGGAGGTTCGGATCTCTGAAGTTCGGATGAGTGGGGTCCTACTGTATATATAAATGTTTACTCCCTGTCTAAAGCAGCGCTTATCTTGTTAGCTGACACTATGTGGACTTCACCGTGTCAGCATCTGGGAGAGCTGTGTGGTAGTTTCTCAGTGCTCTCGTGTTCTCCCGTGCTCTGGGAGAGCTGTGTGGTAGTTTCTCAGTGCTCTCGTGTTCTCCCGTGCTCTGGGAGAGCTGTGTGGTAGTTTCTCAGTGCTCTCGTGTTCTCCCGTGCTCTGGGAGAGCTGTGTGGTAGTTTCTCAGTGCTCTCGTGTTCTCCCGTGCTCTGGGAGAGCTGTGTGGTAGTTTCTCAGTGCTCTCGTGTTCTCCCGTGCTCTGGGAGAGCTGTGTGGTAGTTTCTCAGTGCTCTCGTGTTCTCCCGTGCTCTGGGAGAGCTGAGTGGTAGTTTCTCAGTGCTCTCGTGTTCTCCCGTGCTCTGGGAGAGCTGTGTGGTAGTTTCTCAGTGCTCTCGTGTTCTCCCGTGCTCTGGGAGAGCTGTGTGGTAGTTTCTCAGTGCTCTCGTGTTCTCCCGTGCTCTGGGAGAGCTGTGTGGTAGTTTCTCAGTGCTCTCGTGTTCTCCCGTGCTCTGGGAGAGCTGTGTGGTAGTTTCTCAGTGCTCTAGTGTTCTCCCGTGCTCTGGGAGAGCTGTGTGGTAGTTTCTCAGTGCTCTCGTGTTCTCCCGTGCTCTGGGAGAGCTGTGTGGTAGTTTCTCAGTGCTCTAGTGTTCTCCCGTGCTCTGGGAGAGCTGTGTGGTAGTTTCTCAGTGCTCTCGTGTTCACCCGTGCTCTGGGAGAGCTGTGTGGTAGTTTCTCAGTGCTCTTATGTTCACCCGTGCTCTGGGAGAGCTGTGTGGTAGTTTCTCAGTGCTCTCGTGTTCTCCCGTGCTCTGCAGCTCTGTTGTTGCGTGTGATCACGCGTGCACCTCGCTCTGCACGAATGCTCTTTACTGAGCTCTGTGTGTCTCCCCTATATGTTATGTGTAATGAGTTTAAGTCAGTGAGGCATTCTTACTCCCATCTATTCTCTGATCTTCTAAAATAGATTTTCGGTCTTTAACTGGTCAGAACCAGCTGGAGCTGACCCCCCTATAACTTTTAAAAACTGCTAACTCAGCGCTTGGCATGTTTCCACCTCCTCACATTGCACCATACATACATCCAGTGAGGAGTAACACGTTAGAAAGTACCCGTGCACAATGCATCAACAATCCCTCGCCTACACGGCTGGCAGCTCTGTCTATGGCTCTGACAACGGGAGCTCTCTGCCATGGAAACACCGACACTATTTATCCCTCCTCAAGATCAAGGACTAAATACTGGTCAAGTGTAATCTATGTATAGAGGCCCATAAGGTGTGAACCTGAATCAGTTATTCTGAAAGCACAAACGCCATGGAAACAGGTATTTTTCCTACCCTCATTCCTCGTTATTATTCAGGAAAAGGTGCAAATGCAGTCACCTCTGTCGTGGTGCAGCAAACTAGCCCAAACTAGCCTACTCCTGATTTCTCTAAATCGTATGCTACCAACGGATACATCACCTAGAAGCTGCGTCAGTTATCGATTCATATCATTGTGGATGGCCACAAGTTAAAAATGCCCTTTTTTGCAACATAGGACTTTAATTTCACTATTAATTTCATTTAGGCTCCTACACATGATTGAAAAGTGATCAGTAGTGACTATATTCTGTATTGGTCCATGTAGCCTACAGCATGCAGCGGGCTGAGAGCTGACTGTTCTATCATCTTCTAGGCCTGTACATCAACAGTGAGCTTAAAACCTGTAATTTTAGCTATGTTTTCATTTCCCCCATATCAAAATATAACATGCTGTATACTGTAGGCTATCAAATTAAACGTTTGAGAAGCTTCTCCTCTTGAGGTTGGTGTATTGGTTTGAAGGCTAGGAATGTTGTAGGTCACTGGCCAGAGATGAGGTAGCCTACGAGTTATTGAAAGCTGGGTACCCTTTATTAAGCCTTAGGCTACATATGACATGTGTATATTATAAAAATCATATTATTAAGATGAGAATGTCATTAAGGAACAAAAAGTCATACATGTTTACTTTGTAATTTCAGACTCTCTGGATATGTCCTCAACGAAGCCTCATATGAAGTGGTGGCCTCATCGCTCAGCTCAAACCCCTCCCACCTGAGAGAGTTAGACCTGAGTAACAATGACCTGCAGGATTCAGGAGTGAAGCTGCTCTCTGCTGGACTGGGGAGTCCACACTGCAAACTGGAGAAACTGAGGTCTGTATCCCTGAGCATATTCACATGTTAAATGATTGGATTTAAATGTCTAAGTAATTGTACAGTACATCTCTGTCCTTGAAGAGGGATGTTTTGAGCATCAACATTCAAGTTGAGAAATTATCTTTGGACTACAGTACATACAGTAGAGTTGACAAAATAGGGACTATCATCTCAAAGCATACATACAGACATATACAGACTGTAGGTGGTGGGTGGGTCCTTTATTGAAGGAACAAAGACACAATCAACATGAAATACAAATGTAAATTGGGTAGAAATATACACAAAATCCCAATACACAAGAGTGCAAATAAACAAAGTGTATAAAAGTTCACTCCTTAGCATGCCTAGATGTGTAAAACATGCCCAGGTGTACATGATGAAGTATCAAGTAGTAAGTAGGCTATAGCATGTTGGTAAATGTACATGTCCTGTCCAAAGAGCCTTAGCACCCTCCAAGCTGACTCAGGTCCATAGTGTCCAGCCAATCAGGACGCTGATTGGATGCTGAGTATTCATTAGAGCATGGGTTCCCAAACTCCCATCAATGTGGGCCTCCCCTCTGAAAACAGTGACACACCCGCGCCCCCCCAACCCCCCAAATGTGTCCATTTTGCAAGGCAGCGTCAGCTAGCCCATAACGTTACACAGCTAAGTTAGCTCGGTGGCACCTGCTGCTAGTTAACATTATGACGTTTTCGCACAATATATTCATGCCTGCGGGGGGAGGCTCTCTCTGCACTATCCACAAATTTAGTATAATATTATAGTATCTCTCCCATTATTTATTTCAATCTTCTGACCTTTAAAATCACGTTTCATTCATAAAAACCATAGACATTTCAAAAATAAAAAACATATTTTTCCTTCTTTTTTTTCTAACCATCCCTCCGCGCCTCCCCTGACTTTCTCTGGGGCCCCCTGGGGGAGGCCCGCCTCACAGTTTGGGAACGCCTGCATTAGAGGAATTAAAAACCTGCTCATGACTAAAACATATTAGATGCAGCAGCACTCTCTCTCCTAGCTCCAGAATGAGTCAGTCTGTTTATAATTCAGTCTGAGAGAGCAAGACAATATAGCTGACATTCCTCCTTTTCACCACTAGTGTAGCAGTGTTTGTTTGTAGAATAAATGTCATCTTTGTCACAGTTAAATTATACAGAAAGCAAAGCTACTATCACAGAAGACTGAAGTGAAGAGTGAAGTTACCCGTTTCTGTACTTTATTAGTCTGAAAATGTGTTTTGCCAATGAAAACACGCTTTCTCAAAGCACTGATTACTGGTTAAAATGTTTGCTAATACTTGTCCTTGTCTCCTCAGCGTGAGTGGATGCAGATTAACAGGGACATGCTGTTCTCTTCTGGCCTCATCTCTCAGCTCAAACCCCTCCCACCTGAGAGAGTTAGACCTGAGTAACAATGACCTGCAGGATTCAGGAGTGAAGCTGCTCTCTGCTGGACTGGGGAGTCCACACTGCAAACTGGAGAAACTGAGGTCTGTATCCCTGAGCATATTCACATGTTAAATGATGGGATTTAAATGTCTAAGTAATTGAACATCTCTGTACTTGAAGAGGGATGTTTTGAGCATCAACATTCAAGTTGAGAAATTATCTTTGGACTACAGTACATACAGTAGAGTTGACAAAATAGGGACTATCATCTCAAAGCATACATACAGACATATAGAGACTGTAGGTGGTGGGTGGGTCCTTTATTGAAGGAACAAAGACACAATCAAGACTAAATACAAATGTGGATTAGGTACAAAACAGGGGCGCTGCTAGGATCCCAAATCATTAGGGGTTGAGGGAAAAGCATCAGGGGCTGAAGTTTAGAGGCAGTGACACCTGTTCATTTTGGTTTTTGGGGGGGCCGCATATATTTAGGGGGCCCATTTGAATTCGCCTCTATGCACCTAGCACAAGCACATACACACTCATACAGATTGCACAGTAATCCACAAACTGCTCAAATACTGTTAAGTGGCATCAAAATGTACTCTTTGTGTGAACTAAATCAACAACATCAGCACGGTTCAAACAGAGGACATAACTTCTCTCTAGTATGCTTTGACTACTCTGAAACTATCACTGACTTGGGACACCCAGGTGTTGGACCTCTCAGAACACCACAGAAGACAGGCTCACGTCCTCCACCTCCACAATGTCAACCTGCTGAAGTAGCAGTGGTTGTAACTGAACGTATCGACTCCTGTGTGTCACATGAGATGGTCACCTGAAACACAGATCATGATGAGAATGAATACATTCTGATGAACATAACCCATACAGCAGCATAGAAGCTCACATTCAATATAACAACATGAACATAACCCATACAGCAGCATAGCAGCTCACATTCAATATAACAACATGAACATAACCCATACAGCAGCATAGAAGCTCACATTCAATATAACAACATGAACATAACCCATACAGCAGCATAGAAGCTCACATTCAATATAACAACATGAACATAACCCATACAGCAGCATAGAAGCTCACATTCAATATAACAACATGAACATAACCCATACAGCAGCATAGAAGCTCACATTCAATATAACAACATGAACATAACCCATACAGCAGCATAGCAGCTCACATTCAATATAACAACATGAACATAACCCATACAGCAGGGATCTTGCTGGTGTTTATCTAACAAGCATGTCAGTCATATGTTTTGGAGCACGGTTGTGGAGTGATTTATAAACCAGTAGAAGAATCTTGAAGTCTATTCTGAAGCTGACGGGTAGCCAATGCAGAGCCTTCAGGACGGGTGTGATGTGAGCCCTCCGTCTGGATTTTGTAAGGACTCGTGCCGCGGCGTTTTGTATAATTTGCAGGCGATTGATGGTTTTCTTTGGTAGGCCACAAAAGAGGGCATTGCAATAGTCCAGTCTGCTGGTTATAAATGCATGCATAAGTCTTTCACTGTCGACCTTTGAAAGGAAGGATTGCACTTTTGCCATGTTTCTTAAATGATAGAAAGATACGCTAGTTATGTTATTGACATGAGATTCAATGTTCAGATCAGAGTCGACTATGACACCTAGATTTCTAACCTGGTGTTTGGTGTTTAGTGCCAGTGTATTTAAATGTGTGTGTGTGTGTGACCTCAGACAGGTGAAGGGGAGGGCTCTGTATGACCCTGGTGACCTCAGACAGGTGAAGGGGAGGGCTCTGTATGACCCTGGTGACCTCAGACAGGTGAGGGGGAGGGCTCTGTATGACCCTGGTGACCTCAGACAGGTGAGGGGGAGGGCTCTGTATGAGGCATGTGTGAAGGCGAGGAACGTCGGGGTCTTGCAGGGGGTTGGGTTCCACCAGTGGCAGGGGGTTCTAGGTGGGGGGAGCAGTGTGAGGTTCAGGTGGCGGGTGCTGTATAAGCCCCCCATCCCTAAAAGGACAGGGGACTTGCAGTGGAGAGTGGTGCACAGGGCCCTGATGACCGAGCGCTTTCTGGCCGGGCTTGACCCCGGGGTGGGGGAGGGGGGCCCATACTGTGGTGAGGTGGAGACGGTGGTTCATGTGTTTTCTGTTTGTCTTGTTCCTCTGTTTGTGCTGTTACAGCCCTCATGTGTGAGGTTGGGGTTTGTGTTTTCTAAGGAACTGTTTGTTTTGGGCCCACAGTACACGTGCAGGAGGAGGGCAAAGTGTGTTTTGCTCAATGTTGTGTTTGGGTGAGCTAAGTTGTCCATTTGGATTACAGGGAGGAATAAGGTGAGAGGGGCGGGGCCACGGACCCAGTCCAGGTGGTTAGGGGGAGGGTCTCTGCTTCTTAGGGTAGAATACACCTATTTTGTGATCAATAACAATGTGGCTGAGTTTGAGAGGGTGTGGGGTCTGGGGGTGGCAATTTGTACCGTGGGGGCAGATGGGCTTGATGTTTGTTTGTGAGCTGATGCCGTTCTGTGTTACTGTGTGTGTGTGGGGGGGGGGGGGGATGTTTAGTGTTTTGTAAGGATGTCTCATTAAAGAGCATCAAAAGTCAAAGTCTCTGTTCCTCCTCTCTCTCCTCTTCTCTCTGTTCCTCCTCTCTCTCTCCTCCTCTCTCTCTCCTCTCCTCTCTGTTCCTCCTCTTCTCTCTCTCCTCTCCTCTCTGTTCCTCCTCTTCTCTCTCTCCTTTCCTCTCTGTTCCTCCTCTTGTTATGGTTCGGGCCGGGTCCGCCCCGGCTCACCCCCTGCTCCCAGTCTGGACCCCCGTTTCTGCCCCGGACCCCCGATTCGCCCCGGACCCCCGATTCGCCCCGGACCCCTGGTTCGCCCCGGACCCCTGGTCCACTCTGCTTGCTCCTGGTCCAGACCCTCGCCCCGGCCCGGGCCCCTGGTTTGTTCTGCTCACACCCTGCTCCCGGTCCAGACCCTCGCCCCTGCCCGGGCCCCTGGTTCGCCCTGCTCACCCCCTGTTCCCGGTCCAGACCCTCGCCCCTGCCCCGGACCCCTGGTTCGCCCTGCTCACCCCCTGTTCCCGGTCCAGACCCTCGCCCCTGCCCCGGACCCCTGGTTCGCCCTGCTCACCCCCTGATCCTGGCCTGGATTCCTGACCCTGAGCTCCTGTGCCCCCTGGACCTTCCTGGACCCTGAGCACCTCCTCTCCCAGTGACTACCCCTGCACTACCCCCAGAGACTATTGTACACTTTGTCACTTGGTTTTGTTCTACCTCCTTGTGTGTTTGGTCTTGTGTTCGTTGTCTTGTCTTCTATGTTGGTTTGTGTCCTCCCAGCCCCAGCTCTAGACACCTGTCCCCTCACTAGTCTCACGTCACTCAAGTCCCTCCTCTCCTGGCCCTTTAGTTCCCCCCTCTGCTTCTGCCTGGTCCCTTTCCCTGTCCCAGCCTCGTTCCCCGTTCCCTTCCATTGTGTCCTTGTTCCTGTGTCCTTGTGTTGGTGTCTTGTTGGAATCCCTCCATGTCCTTGTCTGGGTGATTGTCTGCACCTGTGTCTCGTTATGTCTTGTTGCACACCTGTACATTGTTCCTTGATTGTTCTCCCAGAGTATATATGCCCTCTTGTTTCCTTTGTTCTCTGTCGGTTCATTGTCAATGTTAGTGCGTGTTTCCCCTGCGTTTCCTCCCGGTATTATTTGGAAATTAAAACCCTTATTTTGAACCTGAGCTGCTTGCCTGCCGTCTGCTTTTGGGTCCTGCCTCAAACCCTAACAGAATGAACCGACCAATTATGGACCCAGCGGACGATTTAAGACAGGTACCATCGAATGTTTGGCGCTTTGTGGAGGCGGCTGGTTATGCCTTTCGCCTGACTGATGAAAAGAGGTTTTATGAGTTGGCTCTCCAGGAGATCTCTAGCAGGCCTTTCTTAGCAGACTCTTTAGCCGGGACTACAAAGCGGTTGACCTCCGCCATCGCCTTGGCATCTGCCAGACTGCAGCCTGATTACAAGCCTGATTACCTCACTGAGATCGACTACTACTTTGACCCCACTGAGTACATTGATCCGGTGTTGGACTGGTCTGAGGGCAAGGAGATGGCAGCGTCTCTCGGACCCCAGGTTCTTCCTGATGCCCCCCGGTGTCCTAAGAGGGCATCCAAGAGGCGGTGGCGTTCCCGTGGCAGCCGTTGCCTCCGCTCCTGCGCCCCGGCGTCTGCGCTCCCCAGTGCCCCGGCGTCTGCGTTCCCCAGTGCCCCGGCGTCTGCGTTCCCCAGTGCCCTGGCGTCTGCGCTCCCCAGTGCCCCGGCGTCTGCGCTCCCCAGTGCCCCGGCGTCTGCGCTCCCCAGTGCCCCGGCGTCTGCGCTCCCCAGTGCCCCGGCGTCTGCGCTCCCCAGTGCCCCGGCGTCTGCGTTCCCCAGTGCCCCGGCGTCTGCGTTCCCCAGTGCCCCGGCGTCTGCGCTCCCCAGTGCCCCGGCGTCTGCGCTCCCCAGTGCCCCGGCGTCTGCGCTCCCCAGTGCCCCGGCGTCTGCGCTCCCCATTGCCCCGGCGTCTGCGCTCCCCACTGCCCCGGCGTCTGCGCTCCCCAGCGTATCAGACATTCCCCTGCTGACCAGCGGCCCAGTGACTCCGCTGTCCAGTGTCCTCGAGCTACGGCAACCCAGCACCCCGGAGCATCTTTTGTTCAGCGCTCTGGCGCCTCCTAGTCTCTGCACCGTGGGCACCTCCAGGTCTCCGTGCCACAGACGCCCCCTGTGTTCCATGCCTCAGCAATCCACGGAGTCCCAGCCGCAGCTGTCACCCATCAGTGACCTGCAGTGTTTCCTGGACACCGAGCTGCAAGCATCTCCTGTTCCTCATGAGCCCCGGCAGCCTTCCATGGCTATGCTCCAGCAGGCCCCCTTGGCTGTGCTGTTCCCTGAGCTACAAGAGACTCCTGTTCCTCGTGAGCCTCAGCAGTCCTCCATGGCTGCGCCCCCACAGGGCCCTGTTCCAGGCCCTGTAGCTGTCCATGGACCGGCAGCTGACACTGACCCTATAGCCGTCGCCATTGCTGTAGCCATAGCTGTGGCTATTGCGGTAGCAATTCCGGTTCCAGACTCCAACTCCTTACCTGACCCAGTTCCTGTCCCCTTAGTGGTGGCTGTCCCTGACCCCGGCAGCCCTGTTAGCTCCAGCCCTGTTAGCTCCAGCCCTGTTAGCTCCAGCCCTGTTAGCTCCAGCCCTGTTAGTAGCTCAGGCCCTGTTAGCCCCAATCCTGTGAGCCCTACTAGCCCCAGTCCCGTTGTCCCTGTAGTCATCCCATTCTCTGTAGATGACTCGGCCCCTGACCCCATAGTCATAGTCGTAGCTATAGTTGTAGGGGTAACGGTAGCAGTTGCAGGTCCTGACCCTGTCTGCCCAGCTAGTCTCGGTCCCGTTAGCCCTGTTAGGCCCAGGCTATCTAACCCTGTTCAGTTAGGGGATACGGACTCTGATCTCCTAGAAACCCCTGGCTCAGCTGCCATGCCAGGCCCTGTGGCCACCCCAGCCCCAGGGCTGGTCCTCTGGCGATCTTCCTGCTCTGTTCCCCCCGACACCGCTCTTCTTGCCCTCCTGCTTCATGGCCGACCACCTGAGCGGTTTCGCCGGCCTCGGGGCTTGCGTCTACGTCGCCAGCCGCCTAGGTGGGTCCGTCTGTGCCGTCGGCCCCCTGAGCGGGTTCTCCTGCGCCGTCGGCCCCCTGAGCGGGCTCTCCTGCGCCATCGGCCCCCTGAGCGGGTTCTCCTGCGACGTCGGCCCCCTGAGCGGTCTCTCCTGCGCCGTCGGCCCCCTGAGCGGTCTCTCCTGCGCCGTCGGCCCCCTGAGCGGTCTCTCCTGCGCCGTCGGCCCCCTGAGCGGTCTCTCCTGCGCCGTCGGCCCCCAGAGCGGTCTCTCCTGCGCCGTCGGCCCCCTGAGCGGTCTCTCCTGCGCCGTCGGCCCCCTGAGCGGTCTCTCCTGCGCCGTCGGTCCCCTGAGCGGTCTCTCCTGCGCCGTCGGCCCCCTGAGCGGTCCTGCCTGCGCCGTCGGTCCCCTGAGCGACCCTGCCTGCGCTACAGGGTGCTTCGGTGGTCCTGCCATCGCCTCTGGAGGCCAGCTCTGCTTCCCGAATGCTTCCGCCGTTCGGCCGGGCCTCCTGGTCGTCCTCCGGACCTGCCCTGCCGTTTTGTTCTCTGGTCGCCTGCCTGGGACGTTCTGCTCTGTCCCTGGTCAGCCCTCTGGCCGTCCGCCGGAGGAGTTCTGCACTGTCCCTGGCCAGTTCCCGGGCCGTCCGCCCAGGGCTCCCGGTGCTGTCCGTTTCCCTCCTCCGGGCCCCCTCCGCCCTCCCTGGTTGGGGTTTTTGGGCCGTCTGGGATTCGGCCTTTGGGGGGAGGGGTACTGTTATGGTTCGGGCCGGGTCCGCCCCGGCTCAACCCCTGCTCCCAGTCTGGACCCCCGTTTCTGCCCCGGACCCCCGATTCGCCCCGGACCCCCGATTCGCCCCGGACCCCTGGTTCGCCCCGGACCCCTGGTCCACTCTGCTTGCTCCTGGTCCAGACCCTCGCCCCTGCCCCGGGCCCCTGGTTTGTTCTGCTCACACCCTGCTCCCGGTCTAGACCCTCGCCCCTGCCCGGGCCCCTGGTTCGCCCTGCTCACCCCCTGTTCCCGGTCCAGACCCTCGCCCCTGCCCCGGACCCCTGGTTCGCCCTGCTCACCCCCTGTTCCCGGTCCAGACCCTCGCCCCTGCCCCGGACCCCTGGTTCGCCCTGCTCACCCCCTGTTCCCGGTCCAGACCCTCGCCCCTGCCCCGGACCCCTGGTTCGCCCTGCTCACCCCCTGATCCTGGCCTGGATTCCTGACCCTGAGCTCCTGTGCCCCCTGGACCTTCCTGGACCCTGAGCACCTCTCCCAGTGACTACCCCTGCACTACCCCCAGAGACTATTGTACACTTTGTCACTTGGTTTTGTTCTACCTCCTTGTGTGTTTGGTCTTGTGTTCGTTGTCTTGTCTTCTATGTTGGTTTGTGTCCTCCCAGCCCCAGCTCTAGACACCTGTCCCCTCACTAGTCTCACGTCACTCAAGTCCTCCTCTCCTGGCCCTTTAGTTCCCCCCTCTGCTTCTGCCTGGTCCCTTTCCCTGTCCCAGCCTCGTTCCCCGTTCCCTTCCATTGTGTCCTTGTTCCTGTGTCCTTGTGTTGGTGTCTTGTTGGAATCCCTCCATGTCCTTGTCTGGGTGATTGTCTGCACCTGTGTCTCGTTATGTCTTGTTGCACACCTGTACATTGTTCCTTGATTGTTCTCCCAGAGTATATATGCCCTCTTGTTTCCTTTGTTCTCTGTCGGTTCATTGTCAATGTTAGTGCGTGTTTCCCCTGCGTTTCCTCACGGTATTATTTGGAAATTAAAAACCTTATTTTGAACCTGAGCTGCTTGCCTGCCGTCTGCTTTTGGGTCCTGCCTCAAACCCTAACACCTCTTCTCTCTCTCCTCTTCTCTCCCTCCTCTCCTCTGCTCCTCCTCTCTCTCTTCTCTCTGCTCCTTCTATCTCTCCTCTCTGTTCCTCCTCTCTCTCTCCTCTCCTCTGATCCTCCTCTCTCTTCTCTCTGTTCCTCCTCTCTCTCTCTTCTCTCTGCTCCTCCTCTCTCTCCTCTTCTCTCTATTCCTCCTCTCTCTCTCCTCTTCTCTGCTCCTCCTCTCTCTCTTCTCTCTGCTCCTCCTCTCTCTGTCTCTCCTCTCTCTCCTAGCTCCAGAATGAGTCAGTCTGTTTATAATTCAGTCTGAGAGAGGAAGACAATATAGGCAAGGCAAGGCAAGGCAAGTTTATTTATATAGCACATTTCAGCCACAGGGCAATTCAAGGTGCTTTACATGAGACATTAAAAGCATTAAAACAAAAAGCAAGACATTATAGACATTTAAAACAAAAGGCAGGACAAATTAAAAGCAATTAAAACAAAAAGCAAGTCATTATAGATATTTAAACAAAAAGCAGGACAAATAGAATACAGGAATAAAAGTTACAGTGCAGTATACTGATAAACATAGCTCCTCTTAGAAAGCAGTGGCAAAAAGAAAAGTCTTCAGGCTTGTTTTAAAAGAACCAAGAGTTGCAGCAGACCTGCAGTTTTCTGGAAGTTTGTTCCAGATATGTGGAGCATAAAAACTGAATGCTGCTTCTCCATGTTTTGTTTTAACTCTGGGGACAGAAAGTAGACCTGTGCCAGACGACCTGAGGGGTCTGGATGGTTCATAGCATATGAGCAGATCAGAAATATATTTTGGCCCTAGACCATTCAGTGCTTTATAAACCAACAGCAGTATTTTAAAGTCAATTCTTTGACAGACAGGAAGCCAGTGTAAAGACCTTAGTACTGGTGTGATATGCTCCACTTTCTTAGTCTTAGTGAGGACTCGAGCAGCAGCGTTCTGAATCAGCTGCAGCTGTCTGATCGATTTTTTAGAGAGACCTGTATACATGCCGTTACAGTAGTCGAGTCTACTGAAGATAAACGCATGGACAAGTTTTTCCAAATCCTTCTGGGACATAAGTCCTTTGATCCTTGATATATTCTTCAGGTGATAGTAGGCTGACTTTGTAATTGACTTAATGTGGCTGTTGAAATTCAGGTCTGAGTCCATGACTACACCAAGATTTCTGGCTTCGTTTGTGGTTTTTAGCATTACTGATTGAAGTTGAGCACTGACTTTTAATCGTTCTTCTTTGGCTCCAAAGACAATTACTTCAGTTTTATTTTTGTTTAGTTGGAGAAAGTTCTGGCACATCCAATCATTGATTTGTTGAATGCACTTACTCAGCGCTTGTATGGGATTATAGTCTCCTGGTGATATAGTGATATAAATTTGTGTGTCATCTGCATAGCTATGGTAACATATTTTGTTGTTTTCCATAATTTGAGTTAGTGGGAGCATGTAAATGTTGAACAGAAGAGGCCCCAGGATGGAGCCTTGGGGAACTCCACAGGTCATTTTTGTCAGCTCAGATTTGTAATTGCCTATAGACACAAAATAATCCCTGTCCTTTAAGTAGGATTCAAACCAATCTAACACTGTACCAGAAATTCCCAGCCAATTTTCCAGTCGGCCTAGTAGTATGTTGTGGTCTACCGTGTCGAACGCAGCACTGAGATCCAGTAGTACTAAGACTGAGATTTTGCCATTATCTGTGTTTAAATGGATGTCATTAAATACCTTAATTAGAGCAGTCTCGGTGCTGTGATGTGGTCGAAATCCTGACTGGAAGACATCAAAGCCATTACTTAGTGCCAGGAAGTTATTCAGTTGTTGGAAAACAACCTTTTCAATTATTTTGCTTAGAAATGGGAGGTTTGATATGGGCCTATAATTGTTCATTTGTGAGCTGTCTAGATTATTCTTTTTTAAGAGTGGCTTGATGACTGCAGTTTTCAGGGTATGTGGGAACACACCTGAAAGAAGAGATGTGTTTACAATTTGTAGTAGATCAGAGGCCATGCAGTTGGATACAGTTTTGAAGAAGTCTGTAGGTAGAACATCAAGGCAACAGGTGGAGGATTTCAGATATTGTATAGTGTCCCCCAGGGTTTTATGGTTGATCGGATTAAATTGTGTCATGGTACAATTATTGATTTTAAGTGGACAGTGTGACGACACATGTCCTGTACCTGGAATGGAGGCACTGACTGCTTGTCTAATTTTCTGAATTTTGTCAGTGAAGAATGAGGCAAATTCATTGCAGGCCTTGGTGGATAGAAGTTCAGAGGCTACTGACACAGGAGGGTTTGTCAGCCTATCAACAGTGGCAAACAAAGCACGCGCATTGTTATGGTTTTTGGTGATGATGTCAGAAAAGAAGGTCTGCCGTGCATTTCTCAGCTCCATATTATAAATGCGAAGTCTCTCTTTATAGATGTCATAATGAACATGGAGATTTGTTTTTCGCCATCTGCGTTCAGATTTTCGACACTCTCTCTTTTCTATTCTGACCAGCATGGCCTTTCTCCATGGAGATCTTCTCTTACCAGAGACCACCTTCACCTTAGTGGGCGCAACGGCGTCAATAATGTTTGTAATTTTAACATTGAAATTATCTACAAGCTCGTTGACTGAGGCCATAGAGAGGGCAGGTGTGGACGAGAAAGCCTGAGTAAATATCTCACTGGTGTTTTCAGTGATGTGCCGTTTTGAGATAACCTCTGATTGAGAATTTGTGTGCATGGAGATAGTACTCTCAAAGAAAACACAGGAATGATCAGAGAGCGCAACATCAGACACCTGAACCTTAGAAATATTCAGACCTTTGGTGATGATTAAGTCCAGAGTGTGCCCCTTGTTGTGTGTGGGCTCCGTCACATGCTGAGTCAGTCCATAGTTATCAAGGACACAACCTAGCTCTTTAGTCCCTCTGCCCTGAGGGTTGTCAACATGGATGTTAAAATCACCAACAATAACCACACAGTCAAAGTCAATGCAGACAGTAGACAACAGTTCAGCAAAGTCATCAAAGAAGTTTGGACAGTATTTAGGTGGCCTGTAGATGTTTAGAAATAACGCTCGGGAAGAGGAATTCAACTGAAGAGCCACATATTCAAAGGAACCAAAATTTCCATAACACATCTGCTTACATTGGAGGGAGTCATTAAACAAGATGGCTACTCCACCTCCTTTCTTATGCACTCTAGCCTCGCTCATAAAGCTGAAGTTGGGAGGAGTTGACTCAATAAGAACAGCTGCACTGTTACCTTGGTCTAGCCAAGTTTCAGTTAAAAACATAAGATCAAGATTGTGGTTGGTGATAAAATCATTGATTAAAAATGTCTTTCCTGTTAAAGATCTGACATTTAATAAAGCTAAGTTTAGTGTGCTGAGGGTATTATCTGCACATTTCTCTGTGATAGTTTGTGGCTGACGAGGAATAGATACTAAATTTGATACATTTGTAGAGCCGGTTGAGTGTTTCCTGTTACTTAGCAGATTCACCATTGTTTTTCTATTACCTATCAAGACAGGAATTGAGGAAGATACCATCACGTTGGGTCCTGGCTTGTCCTGGAAGGGGTCATGAGTGCCATTAGCCTTGTAGCCTGGACCCAGTACATATCAGTTAGAGCTTGCTGTATTGGCCCGGCAGGGGGTAAGGGCGGTTGGGAGCGCGTAATACAGCGCGTGAAGGTGCTTGCTGCTGGATGCCGGTGAGAGGAAGCAAGTGAGAGACTCCCCCTCTTGGGGGGGTGGATCATCGCTGGTGAGTGCTAGTGGGAGGGGGGGAGTGAGAGACTCCCCCTCTTGGGGGGGTGGAGGGGGTGGATCCTCACTGGTGAGTGCTAGTGGGAGGGGGGGAGTGAGAGACTTCCCCTCTTGGGGGGGTGGATCCTCGCTGGTGAGTGCTAGTGGGAGGGGGGGAGTGAGAGACTCCCGCTCTTGGGGGGGTGGATCCTCGCTGGTGAGTGCTAGTGGGAGGGGGGGAGTGAGAGACTTCCCCTCTTGCAGTAGCTCATCAATTTGGCTGAGCTTCAGTGTGGCAGCTTTGATGAGGCCCTTGATTGGTGAGCGTGGTGGAGGAGGGGAGGGGGGCATCGTTGGGTTGTTGTCGATGGGGGGTGGTGTGAAGATTCTTCTTCCTGGCGCGGCTGACATTCCTCCTTTTCACCACTAGTGTAGCAGTGTTTTGTTTGTAGAATAAATGTCATCTTTGTCACAGTTAGCAGTTAATTATACAGAAAGCAAAGCTACTATCACAGAAGACTCAGGACTGAAGTTACCCTTTTCTAGACTTTATTAGTCTGACAATGTGTTTATCCAATGCAAACACACTTTGTTAATGTACTGATTGCTGATGAAAATGTTTGCTAATAACGTAACTGTTCTGGGGTCAACATCTGTCCGTTGTGGTCATATAAAGGAATCGAGCAGAATACTGATGTATATCCTATGTATACAGATCTTAACAGACAGTTGGATTACCTGAAGCCATGAATCACGTGGGTTTATTAATCAATAAGCATATAGTGTTACAAAACAATAGCCCAGATACAATAACTAGGCTGAGTACAATTATTACATTGTTATGCCAATTGTTACAATATCGAGTTGTTGTCGAAGGAGAAGTGGAAGTAGAAGCCAGGAAATTAGAGAAGAATGTAGCGTGAAGAATGCAGTATTATGGTACAGCTGTTGAGCGGCTTAAGGGGCTAGCAAGCTAGCATGTTAACAGGTTACAAGGCTAGGAGGCTAAGAAGCTAAGCTGCCCTCGGCTAAGCAGCCCGCTGGTTCTTAAATACACTCTACCAGGGGGGCGTCATGTGACATCTCAGATTATGGTGATAGGCTGCAATGGTACAGTGATCTAGTCTTTTGTCGATCAGCCAGGTCAAGATTAGACCGTTGCTAGGGGACCGGACATTCTAGATGTCTCCGATGTCTGATTACCCAATTCTAGCAGCTGCTGTTTACTCTTACAGAAGAACTGGTCAGCAGAGAACCTTCCTTGACCTTCTCTGCCCTCAGACTGTGTATGGCCTAGGCAAAAGGTTATCAGAGTTTACTGTGGCCTAAACTGAGTATATGGAAAACAACAAAAAGGTGAAGTTTCTGCCTACTTCAATACCACTGCAATAACTGATTATTAGTCAGATCACTTAAATCATTACAGCTCATTTCATATACAAAGACAACACAATATGCTTTACAGAAAGGGGGAGAGGATGTAGCCTACATGTAGCCTACTGATCCTACCCCTAATTATGTGGCAGACTGCATGGGGAGCGCAGCGACTCAACATAATCGATGAGTTTGGAGAGAGAGAGGGTCGTGCACCAAGACTCCGTGAGCACACAGCGGACGAGGGGGGGGTAGCCGGAGACTAACAGGTCATGCAGTCAATAGATCTAGCTTTGAATAATATTGTAATGCCCTCTGGTTATAATAGAATATCTCTACTGGAGCTGTTTAATCCAGGAATGTGATGAATTTGATCATGTCAGAGTTGCTCAGAGCTTAGCTGGACTGGCTCAGAAGAAATGCATTTATCCTACAGCTTGACCGTAGCTAGCGAGCTAGACAGCCACAGGAGGAACTGGACTGCCCTTCCCCCTTCCCAATGCTGTTTATATTCAAATACACTTGATGAGCTGGGGGGAGGATTCAACCAACGCCAACAGTCATCAACAAATACATTTCCATCCCTGTTTGTCTTCCATGTCTGGTGCGCATTCTCTGCTTTTAAAGTAATATTGAATCCAAGTTCTAATTGTAATCTCTATCTGCGCTGCTGGGATAACTATATTATAGCCTATTATTACTAGGCTACTGTTCACCTTATTATTTATTTATCTAGGTACAGGTAAGAGACGAATGGTTGTAAACCATGAATATAGTATATTGGAATTAATTTAAACAAGTGCATTTGTATTCCATTTTCAAGTATTGCTTATTTCCCGTTCCTATAGGAACAAAGTAGCCTACATTTAGTTGAATTGTTATAGAACCCATGCCTGCATGGCAATAAAATAACATACTGTAATACCTTCTTTTCGTAGGGTAGCCTACTTCTTAAACGTTAGTCTAAGCTTGTTTAATACGTTATTTGACTGTCTACTATGGTCAGCCATCCAGTAAATGTTGGTCAAACTGTACGCTTAATGCATTTCTTCTGAGCCAGTCCCACTAAGAGCAGCTCTGATCAAATTCATAGCATAGACTACTGCATTATAGTGCTACAGTATTTATTCATTGTATATTTAATGTCTTTGTATGCTTGCCAACATTGAAATGAGGTCCCTCGATGATAATAGGCCATTGTTAATCCAAGTGTTCATAATCACAATGATAGTGAGTATACTCGTCATAAAGGCTAATAGCGATTGAGTCCAGTCAAATTGACATTTAAGTGCTCGGTGGTTGTCTTTTAGGCCTAGCCTATTGATTAACAGATACATTCACACTAGCTCATTTGTGTCAAAATACAGTATCCCACATCAGCATGGTGGCTTGTAGAGTCTCTTGCCTTTAGCATACAGGCTTACCTCAGATCATTCACTTCATCATTCATTGTAAACTAGGAGTGAAATCTCAGTGTGTGGTTATGTGTTATTTGTTGATACTTTCTTGATGAATTAAGGTTTATATATATAAAGGTGGTTCCTTTCTCCCTGTTTGGGGGATAAACTCGATTCAAATGCAGACTGCCCATTGGAGTTGATTAGGCCCCATCAACAGTACTGTTTGTTCTTTCATCTGGTTGTTTTAACAGGTTTTGAGGGAGATTTGAATAGTGGGTCCAAACTGGCGTGGGGGCATGGAGACGGGAACAGGACCATTAGGCTACGCTATTGACAACAATGATGGGCTAATAGAAGTGTTAGGCTGTTGATTTAAACAGTCATGTCAGTGCTCACTGCTATGAGATTAATGTAGAATTAATAGCCTATAGAATAACCCCATTCAAAAAAGAAGTTTTGTTCCAATAACCACTGGCCTAGTGAATCTGTTGGCTCGCTCTTTTTTTGCTCCCCACTTGACATCGCTCGTCTTTCGGTAAACAGATAAATTCACATTTGTGTCAAAATCCCGTATCTCACATCAGCATGGTGGCTTGTAGAGTCTCTTTCCTATGGACACACTAGGCCTCCCTCAGCTCATTCATTCAATTCATCATTCAACCAATCACTCTCTCTTCTGCATTCCACATTATAATCACAAGTTCACATCACTATAGGATGCTTTCTCAATTGTTATACATGTACATACATTGTGCATCTCAAATGTAATGTAATTATAGTTTATATATAGGCTAGTTATAGTTTCGCTGAATAGGCTACATTCCAGTCTAAAGTTACCAGTCTCTCAACAGTATTGTCACACGCTCTGCTGCCACTAGTTGCTTCTTGATCAACGATGCCTCCTGGTGGTTAGTGTGCAACACTGCATGAAAACACGTTGGTGGATCCCGCCACTGTGCTGACACCACGGTGCCGCCGCGTTTTGTGAGTTCCAACATCAGAGGCTCAGGCACTGCCCATGTCCTGTCCAAAGAGCCTTAGCACCCTCCAAGCTGACTCAGGTCCATAGTGTCCAGCCAATCAGGAAAGGCCTTACATACATTTCTATGGATGCTGAGTATTCATTAGAGGAATTAAAAACCTGCTCATGACTAAAACATATAAGATGCAGCAGCACTCTCTCTCCTAGCTCCAGAATGAGTCAGTCTGTTTATAATTCAGTCTGAGAGAGGAAGACAATATAGCTGACATGCCTCCTTTTCACCATTAGTGTAGCAGTGTTTGTCAGAAGGCTGAAGTGAAGAGTGAAGTTACGCTTTTAGTCCGAATGCTCTGGGAGAGCTGTGTGGTAGTTTCTCAGTGCTCTCGTGTTCTCCCGTGCTCTGGGAGAGCTGTGTGGTAGTTTCTCAGTGCTCTCGTGTTCTCCCGTGCTCTGGGAGAGCTGTGTGGTAGTTTCTCAGTGCTCTCGTGTTCTCCCGTGCTCTGGGAGAGCTGTGTGGTAGTTTCTCAGTGCTCTCGTGTTCTCCCGTGCTCTGGGAGAGCTGTGTGGTAGTTTCTCAGTGCTCTCGTGTTCTCCCGTGCTCTGGGAGAGCTGTGTGGTAGTTTCTCAGTGCTCTCGTGTTCTCCCGTGCTCTGGGAGAGCTGTGTGGTAGTTTCTCAGTGCTCTCGTGTTCTCCCGTGCTCTGGGAGAGCTGTGTGGTAGTTTCTCAGTGCTCTCGTGTTCTCCCGTGCTCTGGGAGAGCTGTGTGGTAGTTTCTCAGTGCTCTCGTGTTCTCCCGTGCTCTGGGAGAGCTGTGTGGTAGTTTCTCAGTGCTCTCGTGTTCTCCCGTGCTCTGGGAGAGCTGTGTGGTAGTTTCTCAGTGCTCTCGTGTTCTCCCGTGCTCTGGGAGAGCTGTGTGGTAGTTTCTCAGTGCTCTTATGTTCTCCCGTGCTCTGGGAGAGCTGTGTGGTAGTTTCTCAGTGCTCTCGTGTTCTCCCGTGCTCTGCAGCTCTGTTGTTGTGTGTGATCACGCGTGCACCTCGCTCTGCACGAATGCTCTTTACTGAGCTCTGTGTGTCTCCCCTATATGTTATGTGTAATGAGTTTTGGTCAGTGAGGCATTCTTACTCCCATCTATTCTCTGATCTTCTAAAAAAGATTGTCAGTCTTTAACTGGTCAGAACCAGCTGGAGCTGACCCCCCTATAACTTTTAAAAACTGCCACCTCAGTGCTTGGCATGTTTCCACCTCCTCAAATTGCACCATACATACATCCAGTGAGGAGTAACACGTTAGAAAGTACCCGTGCGCAATGCATCAACAATCCCTCGCTACACGGCTGGCAGCTCTGTCTATGGCTCTGACAACGGGAGCTCTCTGCCATGGAAACACCAACACTATTTCTCCCTCCTCAAGATCAAGGACTAAATACTGGTCAAGTGTAATCTATGTATAGAGGCCCATAAGGTGTGAACCTGAATCAGTTATTCTGAAAGCACAAATGCCATGGAAACAGGTATTTTTCCTACCCTCATTCCTTGTTATTATTCTGGAAAAGGTGCAAATGCAGTCACCTCTGTCGTGGTGCAGCAAACTAGCCCAAACTAGCCTACTCCTGATTTCTCTAAATCGTATGCTACCAACGGACACATCACCTAGAAGCTGCGTCAGTTATCGATTCATATCATTGTGGATGGCCACAAGTTAAAAATGCCCTTTTTTGCAACATAGGACTTTCATTTCACTATTAATTTCATGTAGGCTCCTACACATGATTGAAAAGTGATCAGTAGTGACTATATTCTGTATTGGTCCATGTAGCTTACAGCATGCAGCGGGCTGAGAGCTGACTGTTCTATCATCTTCTAGGCCTGTACATCAACATTGAGATTTAAACCTGTAATTTGAGCTATGTGTTCATTTCCCCCTTATCAAAATATAACATGCTGTATACTGTAGGCTATCAAATTAAACGTTTGAGAAGCTTCTCCTCTTGAGGTTGGCGTATTGGTTTGAAGGCTAGGAATGTTGTAGGTCACTGGCCAGAGATGAGGTAGCCTACGAGTTATTGAAAGCTGGGTACCCTTTATTAAGCCTTAGGCTACATATGACATGTGTATATTATAAAAATCATATTATTAAGATGAGAATGTCATTAAGGAACAAAAAGTCATACATGTTTACTTTGTAATTTCAGACTCTCTGGATATGTCCTCAACGAAGCCTCATATGAAGTGGTGGCCTCATCGCTCAGCTCAAACCCCTCCCACCTGAGAGAGTTAGACCTGAGTAACAATGACCTGCAGGATTCAGGAGTGAAGCTGCTCTCTGCTGGACTGGGGAGTCCACACTGCAAACTGGAGAAACTGAGGTCTGTATCCCTGAGCATATTCACATGTTAAATGATGGGATTTAAATGTCTAAGTAATTGAACATCTCTGTCCTTGAAGAGGGATGTTTTGAGCATCAACATTCAAGTTGAGAAATTATCTTTGGACTACAGTTCATACAGTAGAGTTGACAAAATAGGGACTATCATCTCAAAGCATACATACAGACATATACAGACTGTAGGTGGTGGGTGGGTCCTTTATTGAAGGAACAAAGACACAATCAAGACTAAATAAAAAATGTAGATTAGGTACAAAACAGGGGCGCTGCTAGGATCCCAAATCATTAGGGGTTGAGGGAAAAGCATCAGGGGCTGAAGTTTAGAGGCAGTGACACCTGTTAGTTTTGGTTTTGGGGGGCCGCATATATTTATGGGGCCCATTTGAATTCGCCTCTATGCGCCAAAGAGAAACACATACACACTCATACAGATTGCACAGTAATCCACAAACTACTCAAAATAATGTTAAAGGAGAATGCTCGTTTTTGACAACCTGGACCTTATTTATGGCATATTATAAGACGTTTCACTCACCGAGATAACTTTGGTGTAATTCGGAAGCCTGTAGAATAAATTTAAAATCCAGCGCGAGCCAAGTATATCCATGTAATGGCGGCGGACGGGGCACTGAGAATGCAGCTTCTAAAAAATCTGTTTTCATCAATCTGTCTTTATGAATCGCTAGTTGTGCTTACATAGAGCGAGGGCTTGTTGTGGTTTTTCACATGCCTCTGTAATATGATCTTTAGAAACGTCTTTAGAAACAAAATAGCTTCCTCACTTGCTCCAGCACTAATGCGCACAGCGCGCAAGCGTTGCTCCAGCACGCTGTGTGCATGTGTGCTGGAGCAAGTGAGGAAGCTATTTTGTTTCTAAAGACGTTTCTAAAGATCATATTACAGAGGCATGTGAAATACCACAACAAGCCCTCGCTCTATGTAAGCACAACTAGCGATTCAAAAAGAGAGATTGATGAAAACAACTGTTTCGTGGCAGAAAATATATTTTTTAGAAGCTGCATTCTCAGTGCCCCGTCCACCACCATTACATGGATATACTGGCTCACGCTGGATTTCTACAGGCCTCCGAATTACACCAAAGTTATCTCGGTGAGTCAAACGTCTTATAATATGCTGTAAATAAGGTCCAGGTTGTCAAAAACGAGCATTCTCCTTTAAGTGGCATCAAAATGTACTCTTTAGTGTGAACTAAATCAACAACATCAGCACGGTTCAAACAGAGGACATAACTTCTCTCTAGTATGCTTTGACTAATCTGAAGCTATCACTGACTTGGGACACCCAGGTGTTGGACCTCTCAGAACACCACAGAAGACAGGCTCACGTCCTCCACCTCCACAATGTCAACCTGCTGAAGTAGCAGTGGTTGTAACTGAACGTGTCGACTCCTGTGTGTCACATGAGATGGTCACCTGAAACACAGATCATGATGAGAATGAATACATTCTGATGAACATAACCCATACAGCAGCATAGAAGCTCACATTCACTATAACAACATGAACATAACCCATACAGCAGCATAGAAGCTCACATTCACTATAACAACATGAACATAACCCATACAGCAGCATAGAAGCTCACATTCAATATAACAACATGAACATAACCCATACAGCAGCATAGAAGCTCACATTCACTATAACAACATGAACATAACCCATACAGCAGCATAGAAGCTCACATTCAATATAACAACATGAACATAACCCATACAGCAGCATAGAAGCTCACATTCAATATAACAACATGAACATAACCCATACAGCAGGGATCTTGCTGGTATATATCTAATAAGCATGTCAGACATATGTTTTGGAGCACGGTTGTGGAGTGATTTATAAACCAGTAGAAGAATCTTGAAGTCTATTCTGAAGCTGACGGGTAGCCAATGCAGAGCCTTCAGGACGGGTGTGATGTGAGCCCTCCGTCTGGATTTTGTAAGGACTCGTGCCGCGGCGTTTTGTATAATTTGCAGACGATTGATGGTTTTCTTTGGTCTGCTGGTTATAAATGCATGCATAAGTCTTTGTGTCGGCCTTTGAAAGGAAGGATTGCACTTTTGCCATGTTTCTTAAATGATAGAAAGATACGCTAGTTATGTTATTGACATGAGATTCAAAGTTCAGATCAGAGTCGACTATGACACCTAGATTTCTAACCTGGTGTTTGGTGTTTAGTGCCAGTATATTTAAATGTGTGTGTGTGTGTGTGACCTCAGACAGGTGAGGGGGAGGGCTCTGTATGACCCTGGTGACCTCAGACAGGTGAGGGGGAGGGCTCTGTATGACCCTGGTGACCTCAGACAGGTGAAGGGGAGGGCTCTGTATGACCCTGGTGACCTCAGACAGGTGAGGGGGAGGGCTCTGTATGACCCTGGTGACCTCAGACAGGTGAGGGGGAGGGCTCTGTATGACCCTGGTGACCTCAGACAGGTGAGGGGGAGGGCTCTGTATGACCCTGGTGACCTCAGACAGGTGAGGGGGAGGGCTCTGTATGACCCTGGTGACCTCAGACAGGTGAGGGGGAGGGCTCTGTATGACCCTGGTGACCTCAGACAGGTGAGGGGGAGGGCTCTGTATGACCCTGGTGACCTCAGACAGGTGAGGGGGAGGGCTCTGTATGACCCTGGTGACCTCAGACAGGTGAGGGGGAGGGCTCTGTATGAGGCATGTGTGAAGGCGAGGAACGTCGGGGTCTTGCAGGGGGTTGGGTTCCACCAGTGGCAGGGGGTTCTAGGTGGGGGGAGCAGTGTGAGGTTCAGGTGGCGGGTGCTGTATAAGCCCCCCATCCCTAAAAGGACAGGGGACTTGCAGTGGAGAGTCCTGCCCTGATGACCGAGCGCTTTCTGGCCGGGCTTGACCCCGGGGTGGGGGAGGGGGGCCCATACTGTGGGGAGGTGGAGACGGTGGTTCATGTGTTTTCTGTTTGTCTTGTTCCTCTGTTTGTGCTGTTACAGCCCTCATGTGTGAGGTTGGGGTTTGTGTTTTCTAAGGAACTGTTTGTTTTGGGCCCACAGTACACGTGCAGGGGGAGGGCAAAGTGTGTTTTGCTCAATGTTGTGTTTGGGTGAGCTAAGTTGTCCATTTGGATGACAGGGAGGAATAAGGTGAGAGGGGCGGGGCCACGGACCCAGTCCAGGTGGTTAGGGGGAGGGTCTCTGCTTCTTAGGGTAGAATACACCTATTTTGTGATCAATAACAATGTGGCTGAGTTTGAGAGGGTGTGGGGTCTGGGGGTGGCAATTTGTACGGTGGGGGCAGATGGGTTTGATGTTTGATAGTGAGCTGATGCCGTTCTGTGCTACTGTGTGTGTGTGTGTGTGTGGGGGGGGGTTGTTGTTGTGAGTGTGTTGACTCGAACTTCATCTTCCTGCTTGATTTGAAGGGGGTGATTTGTGTATGTTAAGGAGGGTATTTGGTGTCTGTTTTCTCCCTATCGTTTTGATTTTGGGGGGACTAAAAAGGTTCGGGGCTAGAGGAAGAACATTTGGGGCGTCAGGTATGAGGCTCCCCCTGCAGAACACTTCTTTAGTCTCAGAGACATTCAGCTCCAAGGAGCTCTCCTCCATCCGGGAGGTCAGGGTGTTGACATACTCAGAGTATGTGGACAGTGACTGCTCCTTCCTTATCCAGACATGCACAATTGTCACTTTTTGGTGAAATTTGCTGTTTTGAATCCAAAATAGGTCACCTACGTGATTCGTGCAGATCAGATTTTGGGGAAGGGGTCAAGAGCCTGAAGCGACTTACATAGAAAGATAATAAATCTGTGAGTCTGTGAGTGTGGACATTGGGATTGAGCCAGTGGAGCGTGAGAATCTGATACTGTGGATGTATGTTTGGATCTGTATGCGCGGATATTGACAGTCAGTTAAAAAGCAGCAAGCGAAACTGAGTTCAAACTCAGTTCACTACTCACAGTTCAGCGCAAGCCCAGTCTGGGACCTGCTGTTTGGAAAAAGCCAAGATGCCACAGTGCTGTGTGGAAGTGCGTGCCAGCCACAAACCTCCATAGAGAAGATCAACTGAAACCCCCAAAAGTAGCCTACCTGCAGTCGTAAAGCCCAGGAACATATCCCCCTCACATTTCAAAATATAGGCTTTACCCCCCCACTTTTCTAATCTCTCAAATTACATTTATTTTTCCTGCCACTCTTGGGCGATCACTCAGCTGTTTGTCTGCTGTGTTTCTCTCACTGCAAGGTAACCGCAGCGAGGTAACGAGCAAAACCTGCTATGGATTTTCAGAGACTTGGCTGTTCTCACGCAATGAAAGCGGAATGGATTCAATTGGAGATGTGACTCGTCTCTGTATGTGAACTTTTTTATTCTTACCACTGCGTCAGGTAGGAGTAGGATATATGCTAGTAGCTAATTCAGCTCATCAAATAGTTGTGTAACTGGTGGGGCTGCTGCCCTTTTGCTCATTTCCTTTGTAAATGTGAGCAGTATCTTTGATAGCCTACGTTGCATTAAATGGGTTAATAATATTAAATTGACTGCACTCATATAGCACTTTATATCCAAAGCACTTTACAATGGCCTCATTAAACCATTCATACACACATCCACACACCAATGGCAGTAGCTGCCTTGCAAGATGCTAGCCTGCTCATTGGGAGCAATTTGGGGTTATTGCGCAAGGACACTTCGACATGTGGACAGGAGGAGCCGGGATTTGAACCGCCGACCCTACGGTCATTGGATGATCTGCTCTATCTCCTGAGCCACAGAACTAAATTTGTACTTTGAACTTTATCTTGCTCTTGTAATTCTGTTAGATTGTGACCAGCACCAGGGTCATTCTAAAAATCATCCAATAAATGATCATTTGGTAGCTTATAATAAATAAATCCCTGCATCCCCCCCAGCAGGTGTGTGTTTTTCTCTGCTCAGGCCTCCGTCTCTCTTTCTCACCCTTAACCAGTTGGCATGTCTGCTTATCTGGGCCACCAGTGTCATGTCATCTGCATACTTGATCAGTGTCGGCTCCTCTCTGTTACCATGATGCTGTACCCAGAAGAGGATGGGGAGATGCTCCATCTAGAACTATTACAGCTACGTACTGAGGCCTGTGATGAAGGAATTCTTCAATCCATTAGATCAGTGTTGTGTTGACCTGTAGTTCATGAAGGTGACTCAGCAGTGTGTGTGTGTACCGTATTAGAAGCAGATGAGGTCTGTGAACAGAATCCTGGTGTAGGGGGAGTCCAGGTACTCAGCCACTGTGTGTAGGAGAGAAGGACTGGCCTCTCTGACCCCTCGCCTTGCAGGCAAACTAACGTGGGTCTAGACCAGGACGGGCGCGTGCACTTCTGCCGCTCTAGGAGAAAAACAATGATGCCGCGCCTATCTACAACGTAGGCCTACAGTACCATACCAGCAGCAACAATAAACAAATGTTAATATGCCCTACACATACACTAACCAAATAGTCTAGTGTTATGTTATGTTATGTTATTTTTATTTATAATGCGCCCCCCAACCAACTGTTACATCAGCCCGGGGCGCAGCCCGGGTACAAAAAGAGACAAACAAAAACAAGGGACTGCAGAGACACAAAATGAAACTACATTTAAGACACAAGACAAGGACATAAATTATAGATCATCTGTAACAAAGAGGTGCGTTTTAAGCTGTGCTCTAAAAGAGTCCAGGGTGGTGGCGGACTTGATGTTCAGAGGAAGCTTGTTCCATAGCCCAGGTGCATCACAGAGAATGCACGGTCTCCCTTTGTGACAAGCTTTGACCGTGGGACCTTCAGGGTCATCTGGTTGTCAGATCTGAGCCGGCGACCAGGCCTGAAGCTGGTAGGTTGGTCCAGGAGATCTTTGATGTAAGCTGGGGCGAGACCATTGAGGGCTTTGAAGACATACGTGAGGATCTTGAATTTCACTCTGCGCTTCACTGGGAGCCGGTGAAGGGAGGAGAGGACAGGAGAAATGTGTTCCCTCATCTTAGTGCCTGTCACCAGCCTGGCAGCGGCATTTTGGACTAGCTGCATGCTGTGGATGGTCTTGTCGGTGACCCTGGCATAGAGGGCATTACAATAGTCCAGTCTGGAGAAGATGAGCATTAGTACGACCCTCCGTAGGTCGCTGGAGGAGAGGAAGGACTTGATTTTGGATACTGTGCGCAGTTGGAAAAAACAGGATTGCACAACAGATTTCACTTGCTTGTCAAACTTGAGGTCTGTGTCAAATATGACCCCAAGTTTTCTGACGTGGGATCTTTTAAGTGTGGACAAACATCCTAGATTATTTCTGATCTGACTGATCGAGGTGGAGTTGCCGATCAGAAGGATTTCACTCTTGGTGTCATTGAGCTGCAGGAAGTTTTGTGACATCCACTCCTTTATGTCCCGCAAGCAGTCCTTCAGACAGTCCAGCCCAGAGGGATCGTCTGCCCTGAGTGGAAGATAGATTTGAGTATCGTCGGCGTAGCAATGGAAGGAAATCTTATGGCGATGAATGACTTGGCTGAGGGACAGCATGTGGATGGAGAAAAGGATGGGACCCAGTATTGAGCCCTGAGGGACCCCGCAGGTGAGGTTGACATGGCAGGATGAATGGTTGGCTATATTCACTGAAAAGGTCCTGTTGTTGAGGTAGGACTTGAACCAGGACAGGGCTGTGTTGGTGATGCCAACCCCCTGTTGGAGGCGGTCGAGGAGGATGGTGTGATCTATAGTATCAAATGCTGCACTGAGGTCCAGGAGAACCAGTGCAGCACATTTCCCTGAGTCAGCGATGAGGAGTAGGTCGTTTAACACCTTCAAGAGGGCAGACTCGGTGCTGTGGCCGGCCCTAAATCTGGACTGACATTTCTCCAGTATGTTGTTGTGTTGGAGACAAGGCTGCAGTTGACTGAGAACGGCCTTTTCCAACAGCTTTGACAGAAATGGTAATTTTGAGATGGGTCTGTAGTTGCTGGGGATAGTGGGATCTAGGCTGGCTTTCTTAAGAAGGGGCTGGACCACCGCTTCTTTTAGGCATGATGGAACGATACCTGTGGCCAGGGAGCAGTTGATGATGGACAGGATGTGAGGACCAACTGCCTCAAAAACCTCCTTAAGGAGGGGGGCAGGGACGGGGTCATGAGGGGACGTGGCTGGTCTCAAAGCGGCGGCCATCTTGGAGAGGGATGAGAGGGAGATGGAGCTGAACACGGAGAAGGTGGATGAGCATCTCAGAGTAACAGCTAGGTCCCGGGTGGAGGGTGGGATGTTTCTTCTGATGTTGTCGACCTTTTCTGAGAAAAAGGACAGAAACTCATCACACTTTGTAGGGGATGCATCCTGGATAGCAATAGTAGGAGGGCAAACAACAGAATTGATGGTTCTGAATAAAATTCTGGAGTTTGGAGCATTTGCAATTAGACTAGCAAAGTACTTGGCTCTCTCTGCTTTAACCACCCTGTGGTAGCTCTTCTTTCTGTCCCTCAGTATTTCGAGAGAGACCTGCAGGCCATCTTTCTTCCACCTCTGCTCAGCCTGTCTCCATGCTCTTCTCTCTGCTCTGGTGGTCTCATTTAGCCAAGCCACAGCCTTGGGTTTGGGCTCTTTCATCTTGAGAGGGGCAATAGAGTCCAGAACAGAACGGCAGGTGGAGTTGAACACGGACATTAGCTCCTCTGGGTCTGATGACAGCACCTCACCTGCCCTGGTGTTTTGGGCGGCAGCAAAAGCAGAGGAAAACTTAGCAGGTGTCTGGGCGCTGATAAACCGTGAGAGGCGTGCAGGACATTGGATGTTAGTGGAGGGCTGAGACAGAGAGGATTGAAACACCACAGCATAATGGTCACAGTCAGTATGGGCTGTCATGGTTTCCACATTGCTGACAGGGAGATTGACAGAGAGGACAAGATCTAAGGTGTGACCTTTTTTATGGGTTGGGACGGAAACATGTTGGGTGAGACCAAAAGAGTCTATCAGGTCCATAAATTCTCCCTCAAAGCTCCTTGTGGGATTATCAACGTGGATGTTGAAGTCTCCCAAGATCAGCACTCTGTCATGGCTGGGAATGATTTCACTGAGGAGGTCTGAGAATTGAGTTGTAAAATTCTTACTCTCTTTGAAAGACTTGCTGTCCGTTGGGCGGTAGATGGTCAGAACCAGGAGGGGGTCAGACATGCCCACTTTTACCAGAAGAGCTTCAAAACTGGAGTATGTGAGGCAGTTCAACACAGAACAGCTGTATTTGTCCTTGTGCATGAAGGCCACGCCCCCTCCAGTCTTTCCGCGTCTTGGGTTGCTGTGGTAACTCCAGCCAGCGGGGCACAGTTCATTGAGAGAAGAATAATCCCCAGGGACTTGCCATGATTCCGTGATTGCGAAGAATTACAGTTGTTGTTTGGAAATTAACTCAGACAGAACGGATGTTTTCTCCTTAACCGATCTGGCATTGAGAAGCCCGACTTTCACCGTAACTTCACTCGCAGACGAGGTAGGTGTTCTTGCCGGCAGGCTGGGTTCGGGCTGGATGGGACCGGGGGGACAGATGGACCTGGTCCAGGTCTAGGGGACAGATGGACCTGGTCCAGGTCTAGGGGACAGATGGACCTGGTCCAGGTCTAGGGGACAGATAGATTGTCTTTGGAGAAAGTTTCACCGCTCTACCCGCACGATGTCCTCGGCGTCTACCTCACCTCTCCGGTGAATCCGTCGGTCAGTAAAGTTAACGTTACTCCAGGGCCCGAAAGGAATAACAAAGGTAGGCAATAGGTGGTTCGCCTGTGTTTGTTGATCCTCGCACCAAACGAGGTTTTCCTCCATTGAGGCACGGATGTCAAAAAGCGCTCTCCGATCATAACTGTAAATGATCAGGTTTGATTGCAAGATACTTTGACATAGTAAAACGAACAGATTAACATGAAACGCCAGGAATTGGAGTGCGTGGCTTGCTGCTGTCATCATCATCACCTTTGACCTTCTCCTATCTGGGCTGTGCAACGCTAGTCTCTCTAGTTGGTGTTAGTTGTGTTAGTTTAGTGTCCTCAGTGTCAACAATATATGCATGACACAGCATTATGCAGATCCATACCAATAACACCCAGGTCTGCAGAGTAAATATAACCTGGTTCCACATTCTCTACAGCAGAGATGACAGCTCACTTACTATTAATACATTTGTATTACAATACAAATCTTACAATACAATTGTAGCTCCTTGTAATTGTGTAGCAACTCATAATGTAATAAAGGCTCATAATTTAATAACGGCTCATAATGTAATAACTTATTACATTATAAACTAACAAAAGTTCATAATGTAATACTCAGCTCATAATGTAATAAAACCATGCGCTCATAACGTTCTAACTGATTTGCGCATAATGTAATAAGAGCTCATAGTGTAATATTACTAAATACTAATGTAATTACATTATGAGCCTTACTGGGGCCGCTCATAACAGCTCATAATGTAATAATGGCTCATATAGTTAGAAAAGTGTTAATTATCATCATTTTTACCTCTGCCATTCCTGTGGGGGAGGAAGGTAATGCTTTCACTTGTCTGTCTGTCTGTCAAACAATACATACAAAACGTCAAACATCAAAAAATGATTGCCCTTGCATGCCTCGCAGCCAAACGGCTGATATTAATGAATTGGAAAGTGAGAAAACCAGGCTGTTTCTCTAGAAACAGGTGTCTAGAGGACTTCCTCCATCTTCTAAGTATGGAAAAGGCCACGTCCATCCTCAGGGACATAGACCAGGACACTAGCGAGCTCTGGGACACACTAAGGCTGTTCCTACATTCACAAGAACATAGGTATTTTTCCCTACATAAGCAGTATTCAACACTACACAATCCAATATCCTCCCTCTTATAAATAGGACTAATTCCCAGACTGATGATCTGTGTGGATAGGTAGAGCAATCAGGAAACAGTGCACTTTGCCCCCCCCCCTCCTCTAGATCATTGTGATTGTCGTTGTTTTCATCGCTGTCTTTTGTGTTGTTGTTGGTTTGGTGTCTGTTCTTGTTGTCTTATGCTTTGTGCATTGCAATGTAGCTGTCCTGTTTTTGTTTATTGCTTATTGTGTATTGTGAGCATGTGGTTGTCGTTGTTGTTTTGTGGGTTTGTTGCTTGTTTTGTGTCGCTGATCGTTGTGTGCTTTGTTTGAAAGATTGTTGTCACCTTGCGAGCTGTCTTTGTTGTCAAAACAATAAAAACTATAAATATAAAAAAAGAAAAAAAAAAAAGAAATGCTATATTAAATTGCTAGGTATGATGTTAAAGACATGTAATGCAACTAGGATATGAAATGTATGTGTAATGCTTTTGTACACACCGAAACTGTCTTAACAATTGTAAAAATTGGAAATTGGATCCTTAAAGTCTTAAAAGGCATTGAATTCATTCATCTTAAAATGAGGCCTTTATTTAGAGTAGTCTACTTGTCCACCTCTCCCAAAGGTAGTTTGTGTTTGAACACATAGACAAGCTACAGGTCAGACACGAAGCGCTCTGATCTAGACGGAGCACATTGGAACGCTCTGGGGCATGGAGGACCGTCTGAGGACAACCTAGAGCAGGCATGGAGGACCGTCTGAGGACAACCTAGAGCAGGCATGGAGGACCGTCTGAGCACAACCTAGAGCAGGCATGGAGGACCGTCTGAGGACAACCTAGAGCAGGCATGGAGGACCGTCTGAGGACAACCTAGAGCAGGCATGGAGGACCGTCTGAGGACAACCTAGAGCAGGCATGGAGGACCGTCTGA
This sequence comes from Borostomias antarcticus, assembly GCF_949987555.1. Classification (NCBI taxonomy): domain Eukaryota; kingdom Metazoa; phylum Chordata; class Actinopteri; order Stomiiformes; family Stomiidae; genus Borostomias; species Borostomias antarcticus. The sequence continues at coordinate 92,864 of NW_028176149.1, forward strand.
GGACAACCTAGAGCAGGCATGGAGGACCGTCTGAGCACAACCTAGAGCAGGCATGGAGGACCGTCTGAGGACAACCTAGAGCAGGCATGGAGGACCGTCTGAGGACAACCTAGAGCAGGCATGGAGGACCGTCTGAGGACAACCTAGAGCAGGCATGGAGGACCGTCTGAGGACAACCTAGAGCAGGCATGGAGGACCGTCTGAGGACAACCTAGAGCAGGCATGGAGGACCGTCTGAGGACAACCTAGAGCAGGCATGGAGGACCGTCTGAGCACAACCTAGAGCAGGCATGGAGGACCGTCTGAGGACAACCTAGAGCAGGCATGGAGGACCGTCTGAGGACAACCTAGAGCAGGCATGGAGGACCGTCTGAGGACAACCTAGAGCAGGCATGGAGGACCGTCTGAGGACAACCTAGAGCAGGCATGGAGGACCGTCTGAGGACAACCTAGAGCAGGCATGGAGGACCGTCTGAGGACAACCTAGAGCAGGCATGGAGGACCGTCTGAGGACAACCTAGAGCAGGCATGGAGGACCGTCTGAGGACAACCTAGAGCAGGCATGGAGGACCGTCTGAGGACAACCTAGAGCAGGCATGGAGGACCGTCTGAGGACAACCTAGAGCAGGCATGGAGGACCGTCTGAGCACAACCTAGAGCAGGCATGGAGGACCGTCTGAGGACAACCTAGAGCAGGCATGGAGGACCGTCTGAGGACAACCTAGAGCAGGCATGGAGGACCGTCTGAGGACAACCTAGAGCAGGCATGGAGGACCGTCTGAGGACAACCTAGAGCAGGCATGGGCAACTTTGATTATAGAGAGAGAGACACATGTTTTATCCTCACTACCCGAGGGCCAGGTTGTAATCATGCATTTCCACCAGTGGGATATTGTAACCCCATCACTCAATTAGCCAATTATAGTTACTACATTAATGAAAATAACTAAATATATGCCGGTAATCAAAGTTTATTGGATGGACTTTCAATTTTTCATATATAAATGGATTTAGTAGGACCTAGGCTAATGCTTCTATTCATTTAATGAACTCTGCACAAAACATTCCCACTCCTGAGTGGTATAGTCTACCATTATTTCAGTGCAACGGTGTCTCAAAAATTATGTACAAATGTTAACACTGACACTAAATGCACCAACTAATATTCATGTTCATAGTGCATTTTTACTCTGCCATCTCATACCATGACGTGTTTCCAATAAGCATGCATTCATCTCAAAAGCCATTAACCTTCACCCACAGGTGAATCAGTATAAAGTTCTGTGTTAATGAGATACTTGCGGCCTCTCCTGCTGACGTACAAAGGACTCAATGTCAATGTTTGTGCATCAATCTGCATGAGCTGGAACAGAGTTTCATCTGTCAGCCTGTTTCTCTCTTTTGACTTGATGTGCTTCATTGTTGAGAAGCTGCTCTCGCAGATGTAAATGTTCCCAAACATGCTGGCCATTGAGAGTGCGAGGGAGTTTTTGGCCGCTCATGTTTGTTTTCGTCGTGTGTTGGTCATCCATGGTGTTGGTGGTGTCGTCGCGGAGGCCGGCAGAGTGCAAACCAAGAGGAAACAGTACTGGGCTACAGCGCTCTAGCGCCCTCTATCGGTAGACAGTACGGTCGACTACGGTTCAAATGTGGACAAATGCCGTCAATGACAAAAAACTGATATTTGGATAGCAGGTGAAATTTATTGATATTTGGAAATTGACTCGCGAGCTCTAGACAGTCTGGGGCCTTTCTCGCTCGGTGTTTCGCCGGTCTAGAGCGGAAGCGCGATGACGCATCGCATAATCATCCGGTCTGGACCGGAAGACGAACAGTTGTTGTAATGTTTTTACTGTAGGCTGCCCATGGTGAAGTTTCGAGTAGATAACATTCGCGATGGCATCACCAGGCATAACACCGACGAAGATTGTAAAAGAAGATGCGAGGAGAACTACCGGTTAAGGAAAAATAAAGCAAGCGGATGTTGGAGGCGGGCTCTACGGGCTCGAGCCGGATGATGGGGCGGGCTTAAGGCAGTAAAGTAAATAGATACCAGGCTCTTCTCCCGAGGAGAGACGCGAGGCTAATAGATACCAGGCCCTCCTCCCCGAGGAGAGACGCGAGGCTAATAGATACCAGGCCCTCCTCCCCGAGGAGAGACGCGAGGCTAATAGATACCAGGCCCTCCTCCCCGAGGAGAGACGCGAGGCTAATAGATACCAGGCCCTCCTCCCCGAGGAGAGACGCGAGGCTAATAGATACCAGGCCCTCCTCCCCGAGGAGAGACGCGAGGCTAATAGATACCAGGCCCTCCTCCCCGAGGAGAGACGCGAGGCTAATAGATACCAGGCCCTCCTCTACGAGGAGAGACGCGAGGCTAATAGATACCAGGCCCTCCTCCCCGAGGAGAGACGCGAGGCTAATAGATACCAGGCCCTCCTCCCCGAGGAGAGACGCGAGGCTAATAGATACCAGGCCCTCCTCCCCGAGGAGAGACGCGAGGCTAATAGATACCAGGCCCTCCTCCCCGAGGAGAGACGCGAGGCTAATAGATACCAGGCCCTCCTCCCCGAGGAGAGACGCGAGGCTAATAGATACCAGGGCAGGCCCTCCTCTACGAGGAGAGACGCGAGGCTAATAGATACCAGGCCCTCCTCCCCGAGGAGAGACGCGAGGCTAATAGATACCAGGCCCTCCTCCACGAGGAGAGACGCGAGGCTAATAGATACCAGGCCCTCCTCTACGAGGAGAGACGCGAGGCTAATAGATACCAGGCCCTCCTCTACGAGGAGAGACGCGATGCTAATAGATACCAGGCCCTCCTCTACGAGGAGAGACGCGAGGCTAATAGATACCAGGCCCTCCTCCCCGAGGAGAGACGCGAGGCTAATAGAACTGGTTGTAACTGAACGTATCGACTCCGAGAGCGTGTCGACGGGGTGGAGCAGTCTGACTGCGCTGGGGTCTCCTCTCCAGAGGACTGGGAGGCTTGGGGTGATTCAGCTGAGGGCTGGATGTTGGAGGGGCCCTCTCCAGACTCCAAATCAAGGCCACCAGTGATGCTTTGGGAGGCTGTGAGGCCGATGATCGATAGGGCCTTCTCCTCCTCCGGGGTGAGGGAAGGCACGGTGCTCTGCCTCTCGGCGCACTGCCGCCCCCCGGCTTTTGTTGTTTCGTTGTGCTTTAACCGCATGTGGTTTGCTTATGATAAGCAAGTTTCACATTGCAGATTTTGCACTGCACACTGTTTTCCCCTTCTTTCTCAAAGTATTTCCAGAATGTACTTTTACGAGCAGCAGACATGTTGTGATTGATGTGAGTAGCCTCACGCAGGTAGCCAGAAACACAGTGCGCAGGTGCATGAATAACAAAGCTCTTTTTTTTCATAGTGAAACAATTACTCGCCATGGTTACTCGAGTACTGACGTCAACAACGAGTACTGCCCATCCCTACTTGCTAGCAAGCTGAGTTTTAGATAATTTCATAGCTGCATGATATGTTGATATCGTATGATTCAAAAGGTTTAGTACTAACTAATGTTAGCTAGCCTATCAATGTTAGAGCTACAAGGCCACAGATGGCAAGCTGAAGGTAACTAAACGTTATGTGACTGAAAGCTAAAGTTTGACTATCGACATGGAGGGGGGACCTTTGTTGGAACATAACCTCGCGTCAGGTTTCCATTCTGCTTTAGCTTGGTGCTATCGGCTGAGCATTAGCTGTGCTGTTAGAAACCCCAAGCGTGTTCCCTCCCTGGCTCAGAAACAGCCTCTCACAGGGGGTAAATAAAGTCACCGATTACAAGTGTCATCAGTCTCTGGGTATATTTTTGCCAGTCTGGCGTTCGTGTAATGCACTCTAAAGATAACTTTGAACAGACAATTATTTAACAGACAAACTCCAAATGTGCTCTCCCTGGCTCAGAAACAGCCTATCATATCCCTTGATAATAATAACATTGTTAAAGTACTGGTGTGTTTGTGTAACATTGTTTAAGTATCAGTTATAGTGTGTGTGTGTGTGTGTGGTGTGTAGTCGGGGGTGAAAGGTTGCAGGGTAGTCAAGGGAAAAGGGACAGGCTGGAGATTCTGGTGAGCTGGATTGAGATGATCCATGATCCACTGTCCATTATCCATGGGTCTGATTCAGGGTCCATCGTTCATAGTCTTGGCATGAGGGGATGATGGTGGGAAGCTGCTGAGACAAAGCCTGTGTTTAAAACAGCTGGAATAGCTGGTTGAGCTGGACTCCCAGCTGTACAGCACACTCCTTCAGAACCCTGCCTCTGAACCTGTCTGCTCCAGGGGACTGCATAGACAGGACATCTCTCCTTATACATCATGTGTTCACTGCAAATGAAGCAGTTTGGTGATCTTCATCATCATGATCATCATCTCCCTACAGACTGAATGGATGCAGACTAACAGGGAAATGCTGCCAGAGCTTTTATCTTTGGAATGAGACTCTTATCAGTGACATGATGGGAGATATTATGAACTGTTACAATCATAGCAGATGATCAGCTGGATGTTCCCACTAGAAACAGCTAAACTACAGTAACTACAGATAAACTACAGTGTAAACCTACCTGAACTCTCATGAGGAGTTTCATTGGTTGGATTGGAATGTCTCAGTACTACAGAGACCAGGCTTTTCCATTTCTATAATAAACCTGGAGTCTCAGAGCATTCTTATTTAGCATGGGTTACAAGGAAGAGAAAGCATATCAAAAATATTGACTGACAAAAAAAGATCACTTTGTGTGCGAACCAGGGCAGATCCAATGTTCAAATATTTGTCTGTAGGAAGATGGAATATAATCCTTCAACTCTCTCTTTTCACCAGCAGAGGGTAGTAATGTGTTTGTATCGATGTGTTTCTACAGGCTGTCGGGCTGCATGGTCACAGAGGAAGGCTGTGTCTCTCTAGCCTCAGCTATGAGGTCAAACCCCTCCCACCTGAGAGAGCTGGACCTGAGCTTCAATCACCCAGGAGACTCAGAAGTGAAGCTGCTCTCTGCTGGACTGGAGGATCCACACTGGAGACTGGAGAAACTCAAGTAAGGAGAGAGTTTTAAATCAAGTGGAAGAAAATCACCCAGTGTCTCTTATGTAGCCCCCCTCTCTGAACTAGATGGTCTCAACTTTCACAGCCTACGAGTCTCTTGACAGAACAGACACAAATCACCCTATAACCAGAAGGGCACTTTGAGAGTGCAGACCTCCACCCATGATGCATGTTGTCAGCATGTGCAGTAGCATTAGAGAACCTAGAGGAGACAAATGTCAACAATATACTGGTGGTGCATCAGCTGGGGTTGGTCCAACAGGTGCTCTTCAGCTCTGCTCTCTGATGTATTTCAGATACCTAGATAGCTACATATGACAGGACCGACAGCAGTCATCTGGCTAGCTATGAGCATAACTAGCTAATTCAAAGCAGTTGATCTTTGCCTTCATGCCATGATTCAATTATTTTGGTCCTAATACCCGCAGATAATACAGGGATAAACAGCCATGGATGTATTAAACATGGCAAAGTACCCGTAGGTGCTGGTCTGGTCTCTCTGTCGTGGTCAACAAAAGTGAAAAATGATTTTTCAATGAATTTGGATCCTCCCTGTGATTCAGATCCGCTCTCTCTAATTGAATGGGTTCTTCCTTGGCTCATGCTACAGTCACCCTTCCACGGGAAAATAGGTCTGGTAGTTTTTACATAATCCTGCAATCAACCTGTAACTAACAAACACATAAAGCCCAAAACTGGTGACGTCTCATTGCATCATCCTCATCATTCCTCTGCTTATTCCTACAGTGTGGATCATGGTGGAGAGATCAGGATCAGACCTGGACTTGGAAAATGTGAGTATTGACATTGACATTGATTATTCATGTGTCTTAACTGAAGCTGAGTTCACCACCATTATCTACTTGGGCCTAGAAAACAGGGGTCATACAAAATACAATACAATCTGTCACAACTGTTCAAACACCTAAGAGCTGCTTACACTTGAACTATATTCATAGTGATGGGTACATGCGCACACACACACATACACGCACATACATATGCACACACACACACACACACACACTCATAATTGTTGGATCAGCACCACTTCATGTCCAGTCCCTGATCAGAATCCGGTGAGAGGAGAGGTTTTTAGAGCCCTCTTAAGTGGTAATGACGGGGATCTGCTCCCACTAAGCTTTGGTATCAGTGTTGGATCCTCTGATGCTGTTGTTGGTATCCATAGAGTACAGGTGGATGGAATGATGTTAATACTCTGCTCATTTGTTCTGAGGAAGTTGGTGGTAATCTCACTCTTCTAATGGTGCTCATGTTTCCATAACAGTGCTTTTCAGTGGCGTGTGGTGCGAGTAGCCAAGGGAGGCAGTGCCTCCTCCCAAATATGAAATGAAACAAATAATTGATAAAGCAAGATTAAAATAAGAAAAACTGTAAAAATATATATCTACATTTAACATTCATGGATTACCCAAAACATTTTATCCTGGACAGTCATCAATCACAGTGTCTTTAGGTTCACCCTCCAAAACGTGTTTCTATCAAACCCAGAATCAAAGGATTTGAGTACTCAAGATGACTCTGTGTGTGAATCAGCTCATGCCTGGTTAGAATTGAGAGTTCTAGCTGCTGTTGTATGTGTGCTTGTATTTTCTGTGTATTTGTTGGAAAGGGGTTTATTGATGATTGGCCTACACTGCATGTCAGTGTGGTTGTGCTGGTGACTGTTTGTCATCCATGGCAGAAGAGTTCACAGTGCAGTGGGACTCAGAGCTGTCATTATTGCTAAAGTCTGGAACCTTGTGAGACCATCCTGGTCCCTGGAGAGAAACAGACTGTGAGCTTGTGGGGTCAGGATGGTCTCTTGAGGTTATAGGTCACAGCTTCCTTGTCTGTTTTGGTGTGTTTGTGTCTTTAAGTGTTTCAGACGAAGGGAAGGAGGAATGTGAGTTAAGTTGGGCTACAAGGTGAAGAAGCCTCCCCCCTTGGCTCTCCTGACTTGGGGAGAGGGCCTGTCCTTTCCATAGGTCATGAACTAGATAGGGAAGCGTGTGTGTGTGTGTGTGTGTGTGTGTGTGTGTGTGTGTAGTTGGGGGTGATAATGTAGG